>NW_025534307.1:0-226354 GCF_020615455.1 Coregonus clupeaformis
ATCAGAAACAAACAAAATGTTTCTACGAAAAATAGTTTGATAGCAGATATACAAGCAATTGAAAGCACTAAGACAAATTTCAAATGAAAAACATAAGCAGCAAAACAAACCCCAGATCTCGCTAGATACTTTGAAACTCTGAAACAGTATAAACATTACTAAAAGCATAAAGAAATTGAATTATACCAACAAGACACTTGATGAGGAGTGAAGTGCAATTGACCAAAATCCAGTTCTGGGACATGTGGAGCAATTTAAGCATGACAAAATACAAGAATTAGCCATACAAGATGAAGGAATTTGGAAAACTTATTTTGATAATCTATACAAAAACATCCACAAAAAAGAATTACAACAGAACAATTAAATTCAGAAAAATTGAACATCCTTGTAGATAAGTCATTAAAAACCTTAAAATCCACATTAGATTACCCAACCTTAACAAGAACTAAATGAAAAGCTAAAATCTATAAAATCAAGAAGAAGGCTTGTAGATCTACAGACAACATCAAATGATGCTGAAAAACAGCACACCTGAGTTGCAAATGCTGTGCTTAAGTTGTTCCATGGTTTTATCTTCTGGCTGCTTCCTGATATCTGGAACCAGGGCTCATCTCTATCCACAAATGTGGAGAGACAAATCAGACCCCAATAGTACAGGGGAATTTTAGCATAAACAGCAACTTGGGAAAGGTTTTCTAACAACATTTTGAATTCAAGAAATTCAAACCTTTCTTCAAGAAAATGTAATAAGTAAATGTCAAATTGGCTTTCTCTAACCATCGCACTACTGACCATATATACACCTTACATATAATTAATAAACAAGTACCAAAAAAAAGAGACAAAATATTTGCTTGCTTTATTAAACACAAAAAGCATTTGATTCTATTTGGCATGAAGGAGCTATTCTACAAAATTCTCCAAAGTGGGCTTGGTGGTAAGGTGTGTGACAATAAAATGTATGTACTGAAAACAGAGTGTGCAGCAAAATCAAAACCAAAGAACAAATTCTTTTCTAGCGTCAGGAGTGTGAGACAAGGCTGCCCAGTTTAGTCCAAATCTTTCAACATTTATCAATGAGTTAGCAGACATGTTAGACCATTCTCCAGCCCCAGGACTTACACTATTGTGCAGAGGTAAAATACCTGCTATGCTGATGACTTGGTACTTCTATCACCAGCAAGAAAGGTGTTTACAACAGAACAACTTAACATTCTAGGCAATATTGCAATAATTGGGCCTGACAGTAAATTTTAAAAAAACTAAAATCATGATTTTCCAAAAAAAAACAGATGTCAAACACAAATATAAATTCACCCTGAACAACACCATAATTGAACACTAAAAGTACACATACCTTGGTCTGACCTCTTAAGCCGAAAACTTTAATATGGCAGTGAATGCACTCCAAGAAAAAGCCCATGTAGGCATTGTATGCAATAAAGTAAAATTATTAAAATCAATATCCCAATTAGAATTTGGACAAAATATTTGTTTGATTACATAAACCACCACAACCCAACTCTTCAGAGTGAGGTTTACAGGCCACTCAATAAACTGGACTTTAAGAAATAGCAGGACAAACATCCAATTGAAGCCTACATGCAGAATTCTGTCGGAATATTCTTCAAGTCAGAAATACCAACACTAATGCATGTAGAACTAAGGTGGACTTTCAGTAATGTTAATAAAAATACAGAAAATATCATTAAAATGACTGGCTCTCATCCTAAATTCAGGAGTCAAATTCAAGTCTGCAATTTTAAAGCACTTCCAGGCAAGAGCTAGGCCCAGAAAGCGAGCCCTCTCAGTCAGCTGGTGTTGGACCTATGTAAAAGCTGACACCAGCACTGCCTTCAAAAAAGAATTCTAATGAACAAAATCATGGGCAATCAAAGGACTCATATTTACAACATTGGAAAAACAAAACAAAATCCCAACCCAGACTAAATTGTACACTGTCTGACCTAAACAGGGGAGCAGATTGGCCCAGTTATCTCTACTGTCAGAGATACGAAGCAGAGACAGATCCTTACCAAGTACAGGCTAGTGACTGGTGTAATGAGAGCGGCAGACATAAAAAGAACATGGCTACCCAAGGAGGCCGTATATGTGGTCACTGCGACAGGGGAGGTAGAAACAGAGAGAAATGCTTACTTTCTCCTTTACGCGATAAATATTCCTCACAAGACATTCATTATTCACAAACGACTAGATTTGTTCCAAATTTTAACTTATTAAACCAGAGAAACTAATCTCATGGCGAAGGAGCTATGAACTCACTCTTGCAGCCAACCATGTATTTGCCTGCCATTAGCCTGAGGACACTGAATAATAACATCTGCATAGTAAATAATGCTTGTCTTAATATGTTGTTATTTAGTTATAAGTTAGTTTATAGTTTCATTTCCATATTTAGATTTTGTATATTTATTATATTTATACTATTGACTGTTACCATATTTTATTGTTATTTTATTTATCATTATTTATACCATTTTATTATTATTTGTTATTATTTATTATTTATTTTGTTGTGCTATTTGTATACATTTGTTGCTTAACAATATTGACGCAATGTTTTCATGCCAATAAACAGCTTGAATTGAATTGAAATTGAGAGGAAGAGAGGAACAGAGAGAGAGAGAGAGAGAGGGAGAGGACAGAGAGAAAGGAACAGAGAGGGAGAGGGCAGAGAGGGGAGAGGGGGCAGAGAGAGAGAGAGAGAGGGCAGAGAGGGAGAGACGGGCAGAGGAGGGCAGAGAGGGCAAGAGAGGAGAGAGACAGAGAGAGGGCAGAGAGGGCCAGAGAGAGAGAGAGGGGAGAGAGGGCAGAGAGAGAGAGAGAGAGAGAGGGAGAGAGGGCAGAGAGAGAGAGAGAGGGCAGAGAGAGGGTAGAGAGGAGGGCAGAGAGGGCAGAGAGAGAGGGAGAGAGGAGAGGAGAGGGAGGAGGGGCGGAAGGGCAGAGAGAGAGAAACAGAGGGCCATCAGCGCAAGAGAGAGGGAGAGGGGCAGAGAGAGGCGCGGGGGAGGGAGGGAGAGGAGAGAGAGAGAGAGAGAGAGAGAGAGAGAGAGAGAGAGAGGGAGATGAGAGAGAGAGAGAGAGAGAGAGGGAGAGAGAGAGGGAGAGAGAGAGAGAGAGAGAGAGAGAGAGAGAGAGAGAGAGAGAGAGAGAGAGAGAGAGAGAGACGGAGAGAGAGAGAGAGAGAGAGAGAGAGTGAGAGAGACGGAGAGAGAGAGAGAGAGGGTGTGCATAAATTTGGTATAGAGCAGACCTAACTCACTCTATTAAATTAATCAAAACAGCAACATTTTACATTTGGTTAGAAATTCAAAAGGAAATTATCTCAACTTTGAGAGGAAAAATGTCCTCCTGTGTGCTACCTATATCCCACCATAGAATCCCATACTTTAATGAAGACAAAGTTCCCATCCTGAGAGTGGGGATCTCAATCATTTCCAGACCCAGGGACATGTACTAGTCTGTGGGACGACTAAATGCCAGAACTGGACAAGAACCTGACACCCTCAGCACACAGGGGGGACAAACACCTACCTGGAGGTGACAGCATTCCCTCCCCCATATGCCCCCCTAGGCACAACTACGACAACATAACCAACAAAAATGGGTCACGACTCCTGCAGCTCTGTCGCTACACTGGGTATGTGCACATAGTCAATGGTAGGCTTCGAGGGGACTCCTATGGTAGATACACCTATAGCTCATCTCTTGGCAGTAGTACTGGCAGACTACTTTATCATGACCTCAACCCAGAGTCTCTCAGAGCGTTCACAGTCAGCCCACTGACACCCCCTATCAGACACAGCAAAATCACAGTCTACTTGAACAGAGCAATACTCAATCATGAGGCATCAAAGCCAAAAGAACTGAATAATATTAAGAAATGCTATAGATGGAAGGAAAGTAGTGTTGAAACCTACCAAAAAAACAATTGGAAACAACAAATTCAATCCATTCTAGACAACTTCCTGGACAAAACGTTCCACTGTAGTAGTGAAGGTGTAAACTTGGCAGTAGAAAACCTAAACAGTATATTTGACCTCTCAGCTTCCCTATCAAATCTAAAAATCTCTAACAGAAAACCAAAGAAAAGTAATAACAGTGATAAATGGTTTGATGAAGAATGCAAAACCTAAGAAAGAAATTGAGAAACCTATCCAACCAAAAAACATAGAGACCCAGAAAACCTGAGCCTACGCCTTCACTATGGTGAATCACTAAAACAATACAGAAATACACTACGGGAAAAGAAGGAACAGCATGTCAGAAATCAGCTCAATGTAATTGAAGAATCCATAGACTCTAACCACTTTGGGAAAATTGGAAAACACTAAACAAACAACAACACGAAAGAGCTATCTATCCAAAACGGAGATGTATGGGTAAACCACTTCTCCAATCTTTTGGTCCCTATAACAGAGAACAAACAGCAAAAAAATATACATGATCAAATGCAAATCTTAGAATCAACTATTAAAGACTACCAGAACCCACTGGATTCTCCAATTACATTGCAATGAACTACAGGACAAAATACAAACCCTCCAACCCAAAAAGTCCTGTGGTGTTGATGGTATCCTCAATGAAATGATAAAATATACAGACCACAAATTTCAATTAGCTATACTTAAACTTCTTTAACATCATCCTTAGCTCTGGCATCTTCCCCAATATCTGGAACCAAGGACTGATCCACCCCAATCCACAAAAAGTGGAGACAAATTTGACCCCAATAACTACCGTGGGATATGCGTCAACAGCAACCTTGGGAAAATCCTCTGCATTATCATTAACAGCAGACTAGTTCATTTCCTCAGTGAAAACAATGTACTGAGCAAATGTCAAATTGGCTTTTTACCAAATTACCGGTCACGACAGACCACGTATTCACCCTGCACACCCTAATTGACAAACAAACAAACCAAAACAAAGGCAAAGTCTTCTCATGCTTTGTTGATTTCAAAAAAGCTTTTGACTCAATTTGGCATGAGGGTCTGCTATACAAATTGATGGAAAGTGGGGTTGGGGGGAAAAACATACGACATTATAAAATCCATGTACACAAACAACAAGTGTGCGGTTAAAATTGGCAAAAAAACACACACATTTCTTTCCACAGGGCCGTGGGGTGAGACAGGGATGCAGTTTAAGCCCCACCCTCTTCAACATATATATCAACGAATTGGTGAGGGCACTAGAACAGTCTGCAGCACCCGGCCTCACCCTACTAGAATCTGAAGTCAAATGTCTTCTGTTTGCTGACCCATCTGGTGCTTCTGTCACCAACCAAGGAGGGCCTACAGCACCTAGATCTTCTCGCACAGATTCTGTCAGACCTGGGCCCTGACAGTAAATCTCAGTAAGACAAAAATAATGGTGTTCCCAAAAAGGTCCAGTTGCCAGGACCACAAATACAAATTCCATCTAGACACCGTTGCCCTAGAGCACACAAAAAACTATACATACCTCGGCCTAAACATCAGCGCCACAGGTAACTTCCACAAAGCTGTGAACGATCTGAGAGACAAGGCAAGAAGGGCCTTCTATGCCATCAAAAGGAACATAAAATTTGACATACCAATTAGGATCTGGCTAAAAATACTTGAATCAGTTATAGAACCCATTGCCCTTTATGGTTCTGAGGTCTGGGGTCCGCTCACCAACCAAGAATTCACAAAATGGGACAAACACCAAATTGAGACTCTGCATGCAGAATTCTGCAAAAACATCCTCCGTGTACAACGTAAAACACCAAATAATGCATGCAGAGCAGAATTAGGCCAATACCCGCTAATTATCAAAATCCAGAAAAGAGCCGTTAAATTCTATAACCACTTAAAGGAAGCGATTCCCAAACCTTCCATAACAAAGCTATCACCTACAGAGAGATGAACTTGGAGAAGAGTCCCCTAAGTAAGCTTGTCCTGGGGCTCTGTTCACAAACACAAACAGACCCCACACAGCCCCAGGACAAACAACAACAACAACAACACAATTAGACCCAACCAAATCATGAGAAAACAAAAAAGAGAATTACTTGACACATTGGAAAGAACAAACAAATAAACAGAGCAAACTAGAATGCTATTTGGCCCTAAACAGAGAGTACACAGTGTGCAGAATACCTGACCACTGTGATGACCCAAACTTAACGGAAAGCTTTGACTATGTACAGACTCAGTGAGCATAGCCTTGCTATTGAGAAAGGCCGCCGTAGGCAGACCTGGCTCTAAGAGAAGACAGGCTATGTGCACACTGCCCACAAAATGAGGTGGAAACTGAGCTGCACTTCCTAACCTCCTGCCAAATGTATGACCATATTAGAGACACATATTTCCCTCAGATTACAGCGATCCACAAAGAATTCAAAAACAAACCCAATTTTGATAAACTCCCTTATCTACTGGGTGAAAAACCACAGTGTGCCATCACAGCTGCAAGATTTGTGACCTGTTTGCCACAAGAAAAGGGCAACCAGTGAAGAACAAACACCATTGTAAATACAACCCATATTTATGTTTATTTATTTTCCCATTTGTACTTTAACTATTTGCACATTGTTACAACACTGTATATATACATAATATGACATTTGAAATGTCTTTATTCTTTTGAAACTTCTTAGTGTAATGTTTACTGTTAATATTTATTGTTTATTTCACTTTTTGTTTACTATCTACTTCACTTGCTTTGGCAATGTTAACACGTTTCCCATGCCAATAAAGCCCTTAAATTGAATTGAATTGAAAGAGAGAGAGAGAGAGAGAGAGAGAGAGAGAGAGAGAGAGAGAGAGAGAGAGAGAGAGAGAGAGAGAGAGAGAGAGAGAGAGAGAGAGAGAGAGAGAGAGGAGAGAGAGAGGAGAGAGAGGAGAGAGAGAGAGAGAGAGAGAGAGAGGAGAGAGAGAGAGAGAGGGAGAGAGAGGGGGAGAGAGAGAGAGTGAGCATAGCCTTGCTATTGAGAAAGGCCGCCGTAGGCAGACCTGGCTCTCAAGAGAAGACAGGCTATGTGCAACACTGCCCACAAAATGAGGTGGAAACTGAGCTGCACTTCCTAACCTCCTGCCAAATGTATGACCATATTAGAGACACATATTTCCCTCAGATTACAGCGATCCACAAAGAATTCGAAAACAAACCCAAATTTGATAAACTCCTTATCTACTAGGTGAAAAACCACAGTGTGTCATCACAGCTGCAATATTTGTGACCTGTTGCCACAAGAAAAGGGCAACCAATGAAGAACAAACACCATTGTAAATACAACCCATATTTATGTTTATTTATTTTCCCATTTGTACTTTAACTATTTGCACATTGTTACAACACTGTATATATACATAATATTACATTTGAAATGTCTTTATTCTTTGAAACTTCTGAGTGTAATGTTTACTGTTAATATTTATTGTTTATTTCACTTTTGTTTACTATCTACTTCACTTGCTTTGGCAATGTTAACACACGTTTCCCATGCCAATAAAGCCCTTAAATTGAATTGAATTGAAATTGAGAGAGAGAGAGAGAGAGAGAGAGAGAGAGAGAGAGAGAGAGAGAGAGAGAGAGAGAGAGAGAGAGAGAGAGAGAGAGAGAGAGAGAGAGAGAGAGAGAGAGAGAGAGACAGAGAGAGGGAGAGAGAGAGGGAGAGAGAGAGAGAGAGAGAGAGAGAGAGAGAGAGACAGAGAGAGAGAGAGAGAGAGAGAGAGAGAGCGAGAGAGAGAGAGAGAGAGAGAGGAGAGAGAGAGAGAGAGAGAGAGAGAGAGAGGGAGAGGAGGGAGAGAGAGAGAGAGAGAGAGAGAGAGAGAGAGAGAGAGAGAGAGAGAGAGAGGAGAGAGAGAGAGAGAGAGAGGAGAGAGGAGAGAGAGGGAGAGGGAGAGGAGAGGAGAGAGAGAGGGAGAGAGAGAGGGGAGAGAGAGGGAGAGAGAGAGGGAGGAGAGAGACAGAGAGAGAGAGGGAGAGAGAGAGGGAGAGAGAGAGAGAGGAGAGAGAGAGAGAGAGAGAGAGAGAGAGAGAGAGAGAGAGAGAGGGAGACAGAGAGAGAGAGACACAAAGAGAGAGAGATACAGAGAGAAGAGGGAGAGGGAGTTCAGACTCTTCCGGTGGAAGGACGAACGCCCTGAGCTGGAGCTGGAGAGTACGTGGGTGAGGTCACAGCACAGGGCAGGTGTGTTTGAGTGAGGCAGGGGAGAGCTGGGAGAGGGGTCTCCCAGATATGGCAGCTGAGTAGAGGGACGATGAGATGCATACAATTTGGAAGGAGACAGACACAGAAACTTGGGAAGGGAATTTACAGTAAGGACACATAGTACATTAAGTACCAAAGTACAGTAAGGAACAAAGTACAGTAAGGAACAAAGTACAGTAAGGACCAAAGTACAGTAAGGACACATAGTACATTAAGTACCAAAGTACAGTAAGGAACAAAAGGACCACTTTTATAATATTATACTGAATGTATAATTATCTGTACCATTAATTTATAGTAGGCCAATGTGTGCTATTTGACCAAGCTTCAAACTGTGATTGTTTTCAATTAAAATAGTCAAAAAGAAACAAAAAGAGCTTCTTAGCAAAAAGCCATTTCTCAAACAAGAATTTTGCTCTGACTTGTCTGGGAGTGGAGTGGGGACGGGCAAACTGAAAACTAGCTGTTATTGTCAGAGAGGTT
This sequence comes from Coregonus clupeaformis, assembly GCF_020615455.1. Taxonomy (NCBI): domain Eukaryota; kingdom Metazoa; phylum Chordata; class Actinopteri; order Salmoniformes; family Salmonidae; genus Coregonus; species Coregonus clupeaformis. The sequence continues at coordinate 8,690 of NW_025534307.1, forward strand.
CAGAATATGTTCGCTTATGCTTATGTGATACTTGTTACCGTTCCTGCCCCTCGCACCTCACCATGTGCGCGTGTATCTGTCAGTATGGCTGGCCGTGTGTCGTGTATCTGTCAGTATGGCTGGCCGTGTGTCGTGTATCTGTCAGTATGGCTGGCCGTGTGTCGTGTATCTGTCAGTATGGCTGGCCGGTGTCGTGGTATCTGTCAGTATGGCTGGCCGTGTGTCGTGTATCTGTCAGTATGGCTGGCCGTGTGTCGTGTATCTGTCAGTATGGCTGGCCGTGTGTCGTGTATCTGTCAGTATGGCTGGCCGTGTGTCGTGTATCTGTCAGTATGGCTGGCCGTGTGTCGTGTTTCTGTCAGTATGGCTGGCCGTATGTGATGTACGCCAGTCTCCCGAGTGGCGCAGTGGTCTAAGGCACTGCATCGCAGTGCTAGCTATGCCACTAGAGATCCTGGTTCGAATCCAGGCTCTGTCGTAGCCGGCAGCGACCGGGAGACCCATGGGGCGGGGCATAATTGGCTCAGCGTCGTCCAGGGTAGGGGAGGGAATGACCGGCAGGGATGTAGCTCAGTTGGTAGAGCATGGCGTTTGCAACGCCAGGGATGTGGGTTCGATTCCCATGGGGGGCCAGTATAAAAAAAATGATGTATGCACTCACTAACTGTAAGTCGCTCTGGATAAGAGCGTCTGCTAAATGACGTAAATGTATCTGTCAGTATGGCTGGCCGTGTGTCGTGTATCTGTTAGTATGGCTGGCCGTGTGTCGTGTATCTGTCAGTATGGCTGGCCGTGTGTGATGTATCTGTCAGTATGGCTGGCCGTGTGTCGTGTATCTGTCAGTATGGCTGGCCGTGTGTTGTGTATCTGTCAGTATGGCTGGCCGTGTGTTGTGTTTCTGTCAGTATGGCTGGCCGTGTATCTGTCAGTATGGCTGGCCGTGTGTTGTGTATCTGTCAGTATGGCTGGCCGTGTATCTGTCAGTATGGCTGGCCGTGTGTCGTGTATCTGTCAGTATGGCTGGCCGTGTGTTGTGTATCTGTCAGTATGGCTTGTCGTGTTTCTGTCAGTATGGCTGGCTGTGTGTCGTGTTTCTGTCAGTATGGCTGGCCGTATGTCATGTATCTGTCAGTATGGCTGGCCGTGTGTCGTGTATCTGTCAGTATGGCTGGCCGTGTGTCGTGTATCTGTCAGTATGGCTGGCCGTGTATCTGTCAGTATGGCTGGCCGTGTGTCGTGTTTCTGTCAGTATGGCTGGCCGTGTGTCGTGTTTCTGTCAGTATGGCTGGCCGTGTGTGATGTATCTGTCAGTATGGCTGGCCGTGTGTGATGTATCTGTCAGTATGGCTGGCCGTGTGTCGTGTATCTGTCAGTATGGCTGGCCGTGTGTGATGTACAGTGAGGGAAAAAAGTATTTGATCCCCTGCTGATTTTGTACGTTTGCCCACTGACAAAGACATGATCAGTATATCATTTTAATGGTAGGTTTATTTGAACAGTGAGAGACAGAATAACAACAACAAAATCCAGAAAAACGCATGTAAAAAATGTTATAAATTGATTTGCATTTTAATGAGGGAAATAAGTATTTGACCCCTCTGCAAAACATTACTTAGTACTTGGTGGCAAAACCCTTGTTGGCAATCACAGAGGTCAGACGTTTCTTGTAGTTGGCCACCAGGTTTGCACACATCTCAGGAGGGATTTTGTCCCACTCCTCTTTGCAGATCTTCTCCAAGTCATTAAGGTTTCGAGGCTGACGTTTGGCACTTCGAACCTTCAGTCCCCTCCACAGATTTTCTATGGGATTAAGGTCTGGAGACTGGCTAGGCCACTCAGGACCTTAATGTGCTTCTTCTTGAGCCACTCCTTTGTTGCCTTGGCCGTGTGTTTTGGGTCATTGTCATGCTGGAATACCCATCCACGACCCATTTTCAATGCCCTGGCTGAGGGAAGGAGGTTCTCACCCAAGATTTGACGGTACATGGCCCGTCCATCGTCCCTTTGATGCGGTGAAGTTGTCCTGTCCCCTTAGCAGAAAAACACCCCCAAAGCATAATGTTTCCCACCTCCATGTTTGACGGTGGGGATGGTGTTCTTGGGGTCATAGGCAGCATTCCTCCTCCTCCAAACACGGCGAGTTGAGTTGATGCCAAAGAGCTCGATTTTGGTCTCATTTGACCACAACACTTTCACCCAGCTCTCCTCTGAATCATTCAGATGATCATTGGCAAACTTCAGACGGCCCTGCATGTGCTTTCTTGAGCATGGGGACCTTGCGGGCGCTGCAGGATTTCAGTCCATCACGGCGTAGTGTGTTACCAATTGTTTTCTTGGTGACTATGGTCCCAGCTGCCTTGAGATCATTGAGAAGATCCTCCCGTGTAGTTCTGGGCTGATTCCTCACCGTTCTCATGATCATTGTAACTCCACGAGGTGAGATCTTGCATGGAGCCCCAGGTCGAGGGAGATTGACAGGTCTTTTGTGTTTCTTCCATTTGCGAATAATCGCACCAACTGTTGTCACCTTCTCACCAAGCTGCTTGGCGATGGTCTTGTAGCCCATTCCAGCCTTGTGTAGGTCTACAATCTTGTCCCTGACATCTTTGGAGAGCTCTTTCGTCTTGGCCATGGTGGAGAGTTTGGAATCTGATTGATTGATTGCTTCTGTGGACAGGTGTCTTTTATGCAGGTAACAAGCTGAGATTAGGAGCACTCCCTTTAAGAGTGTGCTCCTAATCTCAGCTCGTTACCTGTATAAAAGACACCTGGGAGCCAGAAATCTTTCTGATTGAGAGGGGGTCAAATACTTATTTCCCTCATTAAAATGCAAATCAATTTATATCATTTATGACATGCGTTTTTCTGGATATTTTTGTTGTTATTCTGTCTCTCACTGTTCAAATAAACCTACCATTAAAATTATAGACTGATCATTTCTTTGTCAGTGGGCAAACGTACAAAATCAGCAGGGGATCAAATACTTTTTTCCCTCACTGTATCTGTCAGTATGGCTGGTCGTGTATCTGTCAGTATGGCTTGCCGTGTATCTGTCAGTATGGCTGGCCGTGTATCTGTCAGTATGGCTGGCCGTGTGTCGTGTATCTGTCAGTATGGCTGGCCGTGTATCTGTCAGTATGGCTGGCCGTGTGTGATGTATCTGTCAGTATGGCTGGCCGTGTGTCGTGTATCTGTCAGTATGGCTGGCCGTGTGTCGTGTATCTGTCAGTATGGCTGGCCGTGTATCTGTCAGTATGGCTGGCCGTGTGTGATGTATCTGTCAGTATGGCTGGCCGTGTGTGATGTATCTGTCAGTATGGCTGGCCGTGTGTCGTATGGCTGGCCGTGTGTGATGTATCTGTCAGTATGGCTGGCTGTGTGTTGTGTTTGGAGGGCACTTTCATTACCGTGTCCTCTCTTGTATTCTCCCTTTGGCCTGCACCGTCGTCATCATGCCCTTTAATTAGGCGACGGCCAGTGGTCTCCCAGTAGTGTTTGGGGTTTTCGTTGTTAGTATCCAGGAATATCAAGCCCACCTGACCTGAGGCGGCCCCGGGTGTTTTTTTTACCCTTATCACTCGGGGCCTCTTCCTCTATCCAGTCACAGTAACCTCTGTAGGTCAATTGGTAGAGCATGGTGCTTGTAACGCCAGGGTAGTGGGTTTGATCCCCGGGACCACCCATACGTAAAAATGTATGCACGCATGACAGTAAGTCACTTTGAACAAAAGCGTCTGCTAAATATTATATGTTTTATTGGTCTATTGCTTATACTGTCTTATTGGTCAGCTTTGACTATCAGCCAGAAACTGGCATAACATATTTCGTCAGCCTTGATACATATGCTACTGCTGTTTTATAGTTATTTTCCTCAAGTGAAACAAGGTCAGGTGGTTTTCAGATTATCACATCTGTATTACTTAACATTATACATTTGTTTTATCTTTGAATAAAATTAAACATGTTTTTAAAACGAATCTATTGTCGTGAGAATTGTGAATAGTTGTATTTCTGTTATGAAATTGTCTTCAGTATTTCTAGTCTTTCATTCTGTGTTTGCTTCCAACTGAAGCAAACGTGTTCTGGTTAGATTTTGCATTGACATAATGAACCCATATTATTTTATGCTCAACGTAATCTATAAAAATAAAAAAGGGCGGCAGGTAGCTTAGTGGTTAAGACCGTTGTTCCAGAAACCGAAAGGTCGCTGGTTCTAATCCCCGAGCCGACTAGGTGAAAAATCTGTTGATGTGCCCTTGAGCAAGGCACTTAACCCTAATTGCTCATGTAAGTCGCTCTGGATAAGAGTGTCTGCTAAAATGTAAAAAAAATAGAAATGTAGAAAAATAAACAATTTTTAAAGTGGTTGTCCCACTGGCTATCATAAGGTAAATGTACCTATTTGTAAGTCACTCTGGATAAGAGCGTCTGCTAAATGACGTAAATGTAATCTGTGTAAACGATGGCTTTCAGGGTTTATTCATAAAGTGATTGCGCTGTCACATTGTCAGACATAATAATCTATGCCATATAATCTATGCCAATAGATTATATTGGCATATAATCTATGCCAATAATCTATGCCATTGCTCTTGAATAAACAACTATAATTTGATGTATTGTGTTATTGTTATTTTCATGGAGATGAGTGTCACTGGATATTGCAGGATAATGGATAATTGGCTATTAACAAATTGGCTGCAGTGGTTCACATTGCAATCAATACCCTGTTGCCTGCTAGAAATTAGGAATCATTTGACCTGCTGCTATTTTCCATATTTCCCTTCCTTCTTTTGAAGTATTTTTTTAGGGGGTAGAACAGCTTTAATACTGCAGATAGATTGTAACTTCCATCAATATAATTGGCTGCATCACTTCCAATCCACAATGTTTTCTTTTGCAAATATATACACTAGCGGTAAAATGTTTTAGAACACCTACTCATTCAACGGTTTTTCTTTATTTTTACTATTTTCTACATTGTAGAATAATAGTGAAGACATCAAAACTATGAAATAACACATACGGAATCATGTAGTAACCAAAAAAGTGTTAAACAAATCAAAATATATTTTATCTTTGAGATTCTTCAAATAGCCACCCTTTGCCTTGATGACAGCTTTGCACACTCTTGGCATTCTCTCAACCAGCTTCATGAGGTAGTCACCTGGAATGCATTTCAATTAACAGGTGTGCCTTCTTAAAAGTTAATTTGTGGAATTTCTTTCCTTCTTAATGCGTTTGAGCCAATCAGTTGTGTTGTGACAAGGTGGGGGGAGGGGGGCGGGGGGGGTCAGTCAATTCGGAAACTTCCAAGAACTTTGAATGTTTCTTCAAGTGCAGTCGCAAAAACCATCAAGCGCTATGATGAAACTGGTTCCCATGAGGACTGCCACAGGAATGGAAGACCCAGAGTTACCACTGCTGCAGAGGATAAGTTCATTAGAGTTACCAGCCTCAGAAATTGCAGCCCAAATAAATGCTTCACAGAGTTCAAGTAACAGACACATCTCAACATCAACTGTTCAGAGGAGGCCTTCATGGTCGAATTGCTGCAATTAAACCACTACTAAAGGACACCAATAATAAGAAGAGACTTGCTTGGGCCAAGAAACACGAGCAATGTACATTAGACCGGTGGATATTTGTCCTTTGGTCTGGAGTCCAAATTGGAGATTTTTGGTTCCAACCGCCATGTCTTTGTGAAACGCGGTGTGCGTGAACGGATGATCTCTGTATGTGTATTTCCCACCGTAAAGCGTGGAGGAGGAGGTGTAATTGTGTGGGGGTGCTTTGCTGGTGACATTGTCTGTGATTTATTTAGAATTCAAGGCACACATAACCAGCACGGCTACCACAGCATTCTGCAGCGATACGCCATCCCATCTGATTTGGGCTTAGTGGGACTATCATTTGTTTTTCAACAGGACAATGACCCAACACACCTCCAGGCTGTGTAAGGGCATTTTTACCAAGAAGGAGAGTGATGGAGTGCTGCATCAGATGACCTGGCCTCCCCACAATCCCCCGACCTCAACCAAATTGAGATGGTTTGGGATGAGTTGGACCGCAGAGTGAAGGAAAAGCAACCAACAAGTGCTCAGCATATGTGGGAACTCTTTCAAGAATGTTGGAAAAGCATTCCAGGTGAAGCTAGTTGAGAGAATGCCAAGAGTGTGCAAAGCTGTCATTAAGGCAAAGGGTGGCTATTTGAAGAATCTCAAATACTACATGATTCCATATGTGTTATTTCATAGTTTTGATGTCTTCACTATTATGTAGAAAATAGTAAAAATAAAGTAAAACCCTTGAATGAGTAGATGTTCTAAAACTTTGGACCAGTAGTGTATATATACATATACAGTGGGGTAAAAAAGTATTTAGTCAGCCACCAATTGTGAAAGTTCTCCCACTTAAAAAGATGAGAGAGGCCTGTAATTTTCATCATAGGTACACGTCAACTATGACAGACAAATTGAGGGAAAAAAATCCAGAAAATCACATTGTAGGATTTTTTATGAATTTATTTGCAAATTATGGTGGAAAATAAGTATTTGGTCACCTACAAACAAGCAAGATTTCTGGCTCTCACAGACCTGTAACTTCTTCTTTAAGAGGCTCCTCTGTCCTTCACTCGTTACCTGTATTAATGGCACCTGTTTGAACTTGTTATCAGTATAAAAGACACCTGTCCACAACCTCAAACAGTCACACTCCAAACTCCACTATGGCCAAGACCAAAGAGCTGTCAAAGGACACCAGAAACAAAATTGTAGACCTGCACCAGGCTGGGAAGACTGAATCTGCAATAGCTTGGTTTGAAGAAATCAACTGTGGGAGCAATTATTAGGAAATGGAAGACATACAAGACCACTGATAATCTCCCTAGATCTGGGGGCTCCACGCAAGATCTCACCCGTGGGTCAAAATGATCACAAGAACGGTGAGCAAAAATTCCAGAACCACACGGGGGGACCTAGTGAATGACCTGCAGAGAGCTGGGACCAAAGTAACAAAGCCTACCATCAGTAACACACTACGCCGCCAGGGACCCAAATCCTGCAGTGCCAGACGTGTCCCCCTGCTTAAGCCAGTACATTTCCAGCCCCGTCTGAAGTTTGCTAGAGTGCATTTGGATGATCCAGAAGAGGATTGGGAGAATGTCATATGGTCAGATGAAACCAAAATAGAACTTTTTGGTAAAAACTCAACTCGTCGTGTTTGGAGGACAAAGAATGCTGAGTTGCATCCAAAGAACACCATACCTACTGTGAAGCATGGGGGTGGAAACATCATGCTTTGGGGCTGTTTTTCTGCAAAGGGACCAGGACGACTGATCCGTGTAAAGGAAAGAATGAATGGGGCCATGTATCGTGAGATTTTGAGTGAAACCTCCTTCCATCAGCAAGGGCATTGAAGATGAAATGTGGCTGGGTCTTTCAGCATGACAATGATCCCAAACACACCGCCGGGCAACGAAGAAGTGGCTTCGTAAGAAGCATTTCAAGGTCCTGGAGTGGCCTAGCCAGTCTCCAGATCTCAACCCCATAGAAAATCTTTGGAGGGAGTTGAAAGTCCGTGTTGCCCAGCGACAGCCCCAAAACATCACTGCTCTAGAGGAGATCTACATGGAGGAATGGGCCAAAATACCAGCAACAGTGTGTGAAAACCTTGTGAAGACTTACAGAAAACGTTTGACCTGTGTCATTGCCAACAAAGGGTATATAACAAAGTATTGAGAAACTTTTTGTTATTGACCAAATACTTATTTTCCACCATAATTTGCAAATAAATTCATTAAAAATCCTACAATGTGATTTTCTGGATTTTCTTTTCTAATTTTGTCTGTCATAGTTGACGTGTACCTATGATGAAAATTACAGGCCTCTCTCATCTTTTTAAGTGGGAGAACTTGCACAATTGGTGGCTGACTAAATACTTTTTTTCCCCACTGTACATACATACACATACATACATACATACATATACATACATATATATACATATCCTTTAAAAAATATATTTTTTCCTTTATTACTTTCCATCCCCATCACCTCTCCCTTAATTGGAGTAAACTAGTGAACAACAATGCTTAGGCCTCTACTTCCAGCTTATACATACTATATACATTTTATGGACACAGTCAATTTTACATTAATTCTATTTTGTTTGTTTTTACTCCTGAACTTCCTCTACCCTCAACCGCTCTGATCATTTTCATGATGTCCATCCGGTTTGCCTCTACATGCCACATCCCCCAAACTGTGCTCTTTCACAAAAGTTCTCAACCTATATACTTATTATGGACACAGTATGTTTTACATTAGTTATTTTGTTGTTATTAGTTGTTATTAGTCCCAACCTTCAGCTCCATTCAACACCTCCCATCTATCTCTTAACACCAACCATATTGGATTTCTACTTGCTATATATTTCTCAACTGTACTGTGATGTTTCACAAAAGTTCTGAACCCTTCTATTCTCATTGTTTCTACAGATTGTAAATTGAAAATAAACATTTTTGCATTATTACATTATCGATCGATTTACTATGACTTTTCAGATCACCCAGTAGTGCTATCTGCTGGAGACTCTTATCTCCCTCAATAACTTTAAGCATCAGTTGTCAGAGCACCTTACCGATCACTGGACCTGTACACAGCTCATCTGAAATTAGCCCACCCAACTACCTCATCCCTATATTGTTATTTATTTTGCTCTTTTGCACCCCAGTATCTCTATTTGCACATAATCTCTTGCACATCTAGCATTCCAGTGTTAATACTATTGTAATTATTTTGCACTATAGCCTATTTATTGCCTTACCTCCATAACTTGCTACATTTGCACACACTGTATATATATTTTCTGTTGTATTTTTGACTTTATGTTTTTTACCCCATATGTAACTCTGTGTTGTTTTTATTGCACTGCTTTGCTTTATCTTGGCCAGGTCGCAGTTGTAAATGAGAACCTGTTCTCAACTGGCTTACCTGGTTAAATAAAGGTGAAATAAAAAATAAATAAAAAAAGCTCCAGGTAAATATTGCAATCCTTCAGTCATTCCTGGACCTGTGACCAAAAAATAGCCTCAAATAGACAGTAACAAAACAAATGATTGAATGATTCTGTCTTTTCGCAGCAAAATCTGCAGAGCTGGGAAGATTGTATCCCCAATATAAATAAAAGTATATTGGTTGCAAGAATTTACTATCGGTTTCATACCGAGGTAAAGACAGATTCAGGTTGGATATTTGACGGATATTCACCTGCAGTTTTCCTTACGTCCACAAACAGCAGTTAGGGACCGTCAACATAGTGTCAAATCTAATTTTAAAAATGTCAAAAGCTCTTTAACCATTACTCCTAAAACTTTAAAAACGGGTTCTAGCTAACCAGATGGCAGAGACACATATTGCACACACTTTTTTTGTTGATTTACATGTCGCACTATTTTAAATGATGTATTATCATTTTTAACCACACACCTCAAACAAGGTTCATAATGTACACTCAGTTGGCCTACACATTGCACAACCTTTTGTTTGGCCATTTGCATCTCAAGAGATTTTACGATTATGTTTAAAAGTTTCAAATTTCAATAGCTCCTTAGTCATATGACTTACAACCCTCAAACTACTTTCAGAATATCCACTCAGTTGCCATATATGTAGCACAACCTTTAGTCTGTCCATTTTCATCTCACACGATTTTACATTAATTTCCAATGTTTTTCAATGTTTCTAATTTCAATAACACCTTGGTCATGTGACCTACAACCCTCAAACTACTTTCATAACATCCACTCACTAGCCTTATATATTGCACACTCTCTTGTTCATCCATTTTCATCAGGTGATTTTACATGAATTTTTCTATGTTTTTCATTGTTTTGAATTTCCATAGCTCCTTGGGCATGTGACCCACAACCCTCAAACTGCTGTCAGAATATCCATTGACAAGCCTTATATATTGCACACACTTTTGTTAATCAATTTTCATCTCAGGTGATTTTGCATACATTTTTCTATATTTTTCATTGTTTCAAATTTCCATAGCTCCTTGGGCATGTGACCCACAACCCTCAAACTGCTGTCAGAATATCCATTGACAAGCCTTATATATTACACACACTTTTGTTAATCAATTTTCATCTCAGGTGATTTTGCATACATTTTTCTATATTTTTCATTGTTTCAAATTTCCATAGCTCCTTGGGCATGTGACCCACAACCCTCAAACTGCTGTCAGAATATCCATTGACAAGCCTTATATATTACACACACTTTTGTTAATAAATTTTCATCTCAGGTGATTTTGCATACATTTTTCTATATTTTTCATTGTTTCAAATTTCCATAGCTCCTTGGGCATGTGACCCACAACCCTCAAACTGCTGTCAGAATATCCACTGACAAGCCTTATATATTGCACACACTTTTGTTAATCAATTTTCATCTCAGGTGATTTTGCATACATTTTTCTATATTTTTCATTGTTTCAAATTTCCATAGCTCCTTGGGCATGTGACCCACAACCCTCAAACTGCTGTCAGAATATCCATTGACAAGCCTTATATATTGCACACACTTTTGTTAATCAATTTTCATCTCAGGTGATTTTGCATAAATTTTTCTATATTTTTCATTGTTTCGAATTTCAATAGCTCTCTGGTTTGTCTATTGTCATCTCACACGATTTAACATACATTTTTCAAACAAAGGAGTGGCTCAAGAAGAAGCACATTAAGGTCCTGGAGTGGCCTAGCCAGTCTCCAGACCTTAATCCCATAGAAAATCTGTGGAGGGAGCTGAAGGTTCAAGTTGCCAAACGTCAGCCTCGAAACCTTAATGACTTGGAGAAGATCTGCAAAGAGGAGTGGGACAAAATCCCTCCTGAGATGTGTGCAAACCTGGTGGCCAACTACAAGAAACGTCTGACCTCTGTGATTGCCAACAATGGTTTTGCCACCAAGTGCTAAGTCATGTTTTGCAGAGGGGTCAAATACTTATTTCCCTCATTAAAATGCAAATCAATTTATAACATTTTTGACATGCGTTTTTCTGATTTTCGTTGTTGTTATTCTGTCTCTCACTGTTCAAATAAACCTACCATTAAAATTATAGACTAATCATGTCTTTGTCAGTGGGCAAACGTACAAAATCAGAAGGGGATCAAATACTTTTTTCCCTCACTGTATATTGCACACCCTTTTGTTTGTCCATTTTCATCTCATTGGATTTTACGTGAATTTCTCAAACATGATCATTTCATAGCTCCTTGGTCATGTGACCTACTGACCTCAAACATACTTCAGAATGTCCACTGACTACCCTTCTATATTGCACACATATATTGTTTGTGTACTGTAATCTCACGCGGTGTTACGTACATTTTTCATAGTTTTGAATTTCAATAGCTCCTTGGTCATGTCAGTTACACACCTAAGAAGTGTGCAGTGGATATATACCCATATTGCATAACCTAGTTATGAATCTTCTATATTGTTGTACATATTAGAATATTAGTTTGACAATTAGGGGGTTCAGTCCAGTGTTGTGTTTACTCTTTTCTTTCATGTTTATCTATAATAATTGGTAGTTCTGAGTACTTATTTTCCCTTTCCTTAAGTCTTTATTTTGCTAAAGTATTTAACAGCGGAACACAATAGGAGAGATAAAGAGAATATCTCCTTTCATCATTAATATCAACCATAAAGGAAAAGGGCAAAGTACGAGAGTCACCTTATTCATTGTCCAAAGCAGGGATGGAGAGTGAACTGCACGGCCAGTAAGGTAGACAGCAGTGGGTTTGCTGGTCAATATATATACTGAACATGTACAGTGTCTTGCAAAAGTATTCATCCCCCTTGGCGTTTTTCCTATTACAACCTGTAATTTAAATGGATTTTTATTTGGATTTCATGTAATGGACATACACAAAATAGTCCAAATTGGTGAAGTGAAATGAAAAAAATAACTATTAGCTAAACGTTTCATAAGGATTTTCATTATCAATTGAATTGGTCTTGAAAACGATTCACTCTCACACACAAACACACACGAACACGCATGCACCTAATAGAATTACAGTAATAATTCTATAAGTGATTCTATAAACGCAACTACCACAGATGTGAGTGACAGCTGTTTTAGGATACTCAATGTTCTATTTATAACCAAATATATTACATATAATTAAGTCATTATTGTCCAGTGAAAATCTTATATTCTGTTAACTCATACCCAAATAGTGTTGTTGACTCATCCTATACTCGTATTTGTGGCCAAAGCATACATTTGAGAAAAAACACTTAAAAACCCCACCTCATACTTGTATCTCAAACAGACCGTTTCAAAAATGCTTGCTATTTCCTCATAGAGGATGATGTCATCCTCCAGAGGAGGATGAGCTGGCCAATCAGAGGTCTACTCCAGTTAATATTTTTAACGACCGGTATACTCCCACCATTCTGTTGTTTGGGTACGCCCTCACCATTCCAACACAGAAAAGCTGCTTTTTAACATACTTAATTTAAAAAAAATTGGAAGGAAAACTAGTTACATTTACATTTTATTCATTTAGCAGACGCTCTTGTCCAGAGCGACTTACAGTTAGTGAGTGCATACATTTTCATACTGGGCCCCCGTGGAAATCGAACCCACAACCCTGGCGTTGCAAGCGCCATGCTCTACCAACTGAGCTACAGGGCTCCTTCCTTACTACTTTCTCCCTGTAATGGGCACTCTCCCTTCCAAGAAGCTGATTTCTCCACAACACCTCAGGATTGGGGAAGACTGGGCAGTGTTGTCACTGTAGGGTCTGTTTTATGGTTGGGACCACTCCATGGCAGCCATTTTGGAAATAAGAGTGCGGGTTATTATTGGGAGCCACTGGAGACTAGTAAGGATATCTGTGTTCTAAATGGCACCCTATGGGTCCTGGTCAAAAGTAGTGCACTATATAGAGAATGGGGGGCCATTTGAGACACAGCGTATCACATCATACGGGGATATCATAATCATTTAAGAATCGGATTATGATTTTTTTTGTGCTCTCATCATTTGACTCAATTTCACTTTAGCCATGTTCATTGGTCAGTCGTGGTCAGTAGTGCACAACGTAGAATGGAATTTCGACAGGGGAAGGAAAATACTATATTCCAATACCTATCTGCCAGGTAACGAAGCCCACCCCCAAAGGAGAGCTGTGTTGGCCCCTACTGGGGAAGTGGTGGGGGCTTCATGGGTACTGGACCAACAAGGGCAACACTCACAACAAAGTGGATCGGGCTGGAATATACAGTACACTGGTATATAATAAAGGCAACATCTGAGGAATTCAAGAAAACGAACCATCAAGCAAGGTTATAGGAAGAGGAACATTCTAGGGGAGAGAGGGTTATTAACCAATCAAAACAGGACCACAAGACAGAGTTTCAAGGCTGATGTGTGTATAGTCGTATAAATACTTTATGAAAAGGTGTGAAAGTTGGCACAGTCCATTTGGTCACAGACAAAGGCTTCTTCTTCGTGGTGTCAAAGTTGCGTCAATTCAAATCTGGTATTAGGAACAAAAGAGGTCAACACGACTTCTAAGATATACTAGTTATTTTAATTAATGCAAAAACCTTCAATGGTAAATATGATGTTTCGTATATACGGGCTCTTTGAAATACCCCGCAGGGCACTTCAGAGAACTAATCCATTGTTCTAGGATCTTGCTCAAATACTCTGACAGAGAGAGTTTCCCACCTCTCTGCTGGCCAATCAGAGTAAAGACTTGAGCGTGGTTTAGACTTACTCAGCCTATCCGTTGGCGCACCGGCTGTTCCCCGCCTCTTCTGTTACCAGGCATACGTTTATCATAACAACCTGTCATAGTGAGAAGAGCCAGCTCCCTTAGACACCAAGGAAGGTTCACAGATCACAAAGAACCAGTATATTCCAGTATCTGGAGACACAAATCCCTATCTCATCTTACCCCCTAAAACAGCTCTTCACATCAATCACAGCCTGCCAGGTGACACAACCTACATTAGCCCAGTCAAGAATGCATTCTTTCTAAGTTAGTCATCCCATCAATTATGAGAATAATAAATCTCTCACAGTGGCTACTTAACTCTTCATCTCCTCTGTAAGGGGAATCCATAATAGCCTGTGTGAGTGGCTAGGGCCCTCTAGAGGCTTCTACTGGTAGTGCACTGAGCACCCTGGTATTACACACTGTACTGTCCCCAGTCTCTGTGCTACTGGCTTACTTGGTCATTCACACTCTAATGTTGTGTCACTAAAGCAAAGTCACACTTGATGAAGCCACACATATATCACATGCATTTAGCCGATTGTCCAATTCAACACTGGGAGGAAGCTGATTGGTATCAAATACTTGGCTTTCTGTGATGGAGAGGGCAGGGGGTCTCTGGTCTCTGTGATGGAGAGGGCAGAGGGTCTCTCACTCATATTGTAATTAATTATAGATCATATTTCATCGAAATCTGGACACACTGGATAGTTACTTTAAATATTTTTTTTTATATAGAAGACTAGTCGAAAATGACAATGTCAATTACAAGGATGACGATGGTGATGATGATGATGATGATGACTATTTGGCTATTTTTACTATCATTATTTATTATCATACCAACGAATATCAATGAATAACCTAAATATTGAGCCATCGATATAGCGTTTTTACAATTTGAGTGGAAAGTCTAACTGTAGCAAATAGCCTGATTGTGCAATAAATACGATTTTTTTTAAACAACCTAATGGGTTATAAAAGTAACCTAAATAAAATATACATTTAAACATGTAGCCTACAAGTGACTGTAAGCAAATTTAGCAGGTGGATTTATCACTTACCAGTCCTATAGGAGACGGCTTAGTGGACTTACACATACACTGTTTCAAATCCATGAAATATTTTGAGGAGAAGTTGTTGTTTTTTTACAGCTGGGTTTCTTTCTTGTCGAGATGGAGAAAAGCGGATCCATTAATTGGTATAACACAAGTGAGAGAGAGAGAGAGGGAGAGGGAGAGGGAGATAGACAGAGAATATAATGGGTTATAAAGGTTTAACACAGCCTCAGTAGCCTTCTCGAGCGTAAGCGGGTGATTGATAGAGAGAGAGAGAGAGAGAGAGAGAGAGAGAGAGAGAGAGAGAGAGAGAGAGAGAGAGAGAGAGAGAGAGAGAGAGAGAGAGAGAGAGAGAGAGAGAGAGAGAGAGAGAGAGAGAGAGAGAGGGAGAGAGAGAGAGAGAGAGAGAGAGAGATAGCGAGAGAGAGAGAGAGAGAGAGAGAGAGAGAGAGAGAGAGAGAGAGAGAGAGAGAGAGAGAGAGAGAGAGAGAGAGAGAGAGAGAGAGAGGCAAAGCCGCATGACTGTTAGTCGCTTTGGATAAAAGCATCTGCTAAATGGCTTATTATATGTTTTATTGGTCTAAATGCCATCACACCAAAACAGGCTGACATTTCAGGTGGTCTGTTCAAACAGCTCTTACACTAAAAGGGATTATAATATTTTTCATAGTATTATTTCAACCTCATACTGTGGAAATATAACACACAGGAAAATCACATTTTCGCCAAAGATGCAGGTTTTGTTTTGTTATATTTTTTATTGAACGTTCTGAGAGTATGTTTTTGTTTATTATTATTTTTTATACAGGAGCAGCTGCCTTCTTGGCCAGGTATCCCCTGGAAAAAACTGAGGTTGGCATTTATTGTCATGAAGGCAGCTCTGCAGAGTGGTCACTAGCTGGCACAGCCACAAAGTCATAAAATCTGATTTTTATATATATATCTTTGCGTGATTTCCTGGATATAAATGGATATAAAACGTTGTTTCCTGAGGTTTCAAAAGCTTTGACTATCAGCCAGAAACTGCCATAACATATTTCGTCAGCCTTGATACATAAGCTACTGCTGTTTTATAATTATTTTCCTCAAGTGAAACAAGGTCAGGTGGTTTTCAGATTATCACATCTGTATTACTTAACATTATACATTTGTTTTTTCTTTGAATAAAATTAAACATGTTTTTAAAACGAATCTATTGTCGTGAGAATTGTGAATAGTTGTATTTCTGTTATGAAATTCTCTTCAGTATTTCTAGTCTTTCATTCTGTGTTTGCTTCCAATTGAAGCAAAAGTGTTCTGGTTAGATTTTGCATTGACATAATGAACCCATATTATTTTATGCTCAACGTAATCTATATATTATTATTATTTTTTTTATTATTATTTTTTTATTGTAAAGTGGTTGTCCCACTGGCTATCATAAGGTAAATGCACCAATTTGTAAGTCGCTCTGGATAAGAGCATCTGCTAAATGACGTAAATGTAAATGTAATCTGTGTAAATGATTGCTTTCAGGGTTTATTCATGAAGTGATTGCGCTGTCACATTATCAGACATAATAGTCTATGCCATACAATGCATTGCTCTTGAATAAACATCTATAATTTGATGTATTGTGTTGTTGTTATTTTCATGGAGATGAGTGTCACTGGATATTGCAGGATAATGGATAATTGGCTATTAACAAATTGGCTGCAGTGGTTCACATTGCAATCAATACCCTGTTGCCTGCTAGAAATTAGGAATCATTTGACCTGCTGCTATTTCCCATATTTCCCTTCCTTCTCTGCAGAGCCATTGGGTACTCTCTTAGGCCCCCTAGTGTTTTTAAATAACAAATATTTGTTTAGTATTTTTTTTTGTGGGTAGAACAGCTTTAATACTACAGATAGATTGTAACTTCTATCAATATAATTGTCTGCATCACTTCCAATCCCCCATATGTTTTTTTTGGCAAATATATACACTAGCGGTAAAACGTTTTAGAACACCTACTCATTCAACGGTTTTTCTTTATTTTTACTATTTTCTACATTATAGAATAATAGTGAAGACATCAAAACTATTAAATAACATATACGGAATCATGTAGTAACCAAAAAAGTGTTAAACAAATCAAAATATATTTTATATTTGAGATTCTTCAAATAGCTGCCTTGATGACAGCTTTGCACACTCTTGGCATTCTCTCAACCAGCTTCATGAGGTAGTCACCTGAAATGCATTTCAATTAACAGGTGTGCCTTCTTAAAAGTTAATTTGTGGAATTTCTTTCCTTCTTAATGCATTTGATCCAATCACTTGTGTTGTGACAAGGTGTGTGTGTGTGTGTGGGGGGGGCAGTCAATACGGAAAATGTCAAGAACTTTGAACGTTTCAGTGAAGTGCAGTCGCAAAAACCATCAAGCGCTATGATGAAACTGGTTCTAATGAGGACTACCACAGGTATGGAAGACCCAGAGTTACCTCTGCTGCAGAGGATAAGTTCATTAGAGTTACTAGCCTCAGAAATTGCAGCCCAAATAAATGCTTCACAGAGTTCAAGTAACAGACACATCTCAACATCAACTGTTCAGAGGAGACTGTGTGAAACAGGCCTTCAAGGTCGAATTGCTGCAATGAAACCACTACTAAAGGACACCAATAACAAGAAGAGACCTGTTTGGGCCAAGAAACACGAGCAATGTACATTAGACCGGTGGACATTTGTCCTCTGGTCTGGAGTCTAAATTGGAGATTTTTGGTTCCAATCGGCATGTCTTTGTGAGACGTGGTGTGGGTGAACGGATGATCTGTGTATGTGTATTTCCCACCGTAAAGCGTGGAGGAGGAGGTGCTATGGTGTTGGGGTGCTTTGCTGGTGACACTGTCTGTGATTTATTTAGAATTCAAGGCACACATAACCAGCATGGCTACCACATCATTCTGCAGCGATACGCCATGCCATCTGGTTTGGGTTAGTGGGACTGTCATTTGTTTTTCAACAGGACAATGACCCAACACACCTCCATGCTGTGTAAGGGCATTTTTACCAAGAAGGAGAGTGATGGAGTGCTGCATCAGATGACCTGGCCTCCACAATCCCCCGACCTCAACCAACCAAATTGAGATGGTTTGGGATGAGTCGGACCGCAGAGTGAAGGAAAGGCAGCCAACAAGTGCTCAGCATATGTGGGAACTCTTTCAAGACGGTTGGAAAAGCATTCCAGCTGAAGCTGGTTGAGAGAATGCCAAGAGTGTGCAAAGCTGTCATCAAGGCAAAGGGTGGCTATTTGAAGAATCTCAAATACTACATGATTCCATATGTGTTATTTCATAGTTTTGATGTCTTCACTATTATTCTACCATGTAGAAAATAGTAAAAATGAAGTAAAACCCTTGAATGAGTAGGTGTTCTAAAACTTTGGACCAGTATTGTATATATACATATACATACAGTGGGGAGAACAAGTATTTGATACACTGCCGATTTTGCAGGTTTTCCTACTTACAAAGCATGTAGAGGTCTGTATTTTTTTTATCATAGGTACAGTTCAACTGTGAGAGATGGAATCTGAAACAAAAATCCAGAAAATCACATTGTATGATTTTTAAGTAATTAATTTGCATTTTATTGCATGACATAAGTATTTGATCACCTACCAACCAGTAAGAATTCCGGCTCTCACAGACCTGTTAGTTTTTCTTTAAGAAGCCCTCCTGTTCTCCACTCATTACCTGTATTAACTGCACCTGTTTGAACTCGTTACCTGTATAAAAGACACCTGTCCACACACTCAATCAAACAGACTCCAACCTCTCCACAATGGTCAAGACCAGAGAGCTGTGTAAGGATATCAGGGATAAAATTGTAGACCTGCACAAGGCTGGGATGGGCTACAGGACAATAGGCAAGCAGCTTGGTGAGAAGGCAACAACTGTTGGCGCAATTATTAGAAAATGGAAGAAGTTCAAGATGACGGTCAATCACCCTCGGTCTGGGGCTCCATGCAAGATCTCAACTCGTGGGGCATCAATGATCATGAGGAAGGTGAGGGATCAGCCCAGAACTACACGGCAGGACCTGGTCAATGACCTGAAGAGAGCTGGGACCACAGTCTCAAAGAAAACCATTAGTAACACACTACGCCGTCATGGATTAAAATCCTTCAGCGCACGCAAGGTCCCCCTGCTCAAGCCAGCGCATGTCCAGGACCGTCTGAAGTTTGCCAATGACGATCTGGATGATCCAGAGGAGGAATGGGAGACGGTCATGTGGTCTGATGAGACAAAAATAGAGCTTTTTGGTCTAAACTCCACTCGCCGTGTTTGGAGGAAGAAGAAGGATGAGTATAACCCCAAGAACACCATCCCAACCGTGAAGCATGGAGGTGGAAACATCATTCTTTGGGGATGCTTTTCTGCATAGGGGACAGGACGACTGCACCATATTGAGGGGAGGATGGATGGGGCCATGTATCGCGAGATCTTGGCCAACAACCTCCTTCCCTCAGTAAGAGCATTGAAGATGGGTCGTGGCTGGGTCTTCCAGCATGACAACGACCCGAAACACACAGCCAGGGCAACTGAGGAGTGGCTCCGTAAGAAGCATCTCAAGGTCCTGGAGTGGCCTAGCCAGTTTCCAGACCTGAACCCAATAGAACATCTTTGGAGGGAGCTGAATGTCCGCATTGCCCAGCGACAGCCCCGAAACCTGAAGGATCTGGAGAAGGTCTGTATGGAGCAGTGGGCCAAAATCCCTGCTGCAGTGTGTGCAAACCTGGTCAAGACCTACAGGAAACGTATGATCTCTGTAATTGCAAACAAAGGGTTCTGTACCAAATATTAAGTTCTGCTTTTCTGATGTATCAAATACTTATGTCATGCAATAAAATGCAAATTAATTACTTAAAAATCATACAATGTGATTTTCTGGATTTTTTTTTTTTACAGTTGAAGTGTACCTGTGATAAAAATTACAGACCTCTACATGCTTTGTAAGTAGGAAAACCTGCAAAATCGGCAGTGTATCAAATACTTGTTCTCCCCACTGTACATACACATACATATAAATACATATACATACATATCCTTTAAAAAATATATATTTTCCTTTATTACTTTCCAACCCCATCACCTCTCCCTTAATTGGAGTAAACTAGTGAACAACAATGCTTAGGCCTCTACTTCCAGCTTATACATACTATATACATTTTATGGACACAGTCAATTTTACATTAATTTTATTTTGTTTGTTTTTACACCTGAACTTCCTCTACCCTCAACCGCTCTGATCATTTTCATGATGTCCATCCGGTTTGCCTCTACATGCCACATCCCCCAAACTGTGCTCTTTCACAAAAGTTCCCAACCTATATACTTATTATGGACACAGTATGTTTTACATTAGTTATTTTCTTGTTATTAGTTGTTATTAGTCCCAACCTTCAGCTCCATTCAACCCCTCCCATCTATTTCTTAACACCATCCATATTAGATTTCTACTTACCATATATTTTTCAACTGTACTGTGATGTTTCACAAAAGTTCTGAACCCTTCTATTCTCATTGTTTCTACAGATTGTAAATTGAAAATAAACATTTTTGCATTATTATATTATCGATCGATTGACTATGACTTTTCAGATCACCCAGTAGTGCTATCTGCAGGGTTAGCTCCAGGTAAATATTGCAATCCTTCAGTCATTCCTGGACCTGTGACCAAAAACAAGCTACAAATGGACAGTACCAAAACAAATGATCTAATGATTCTGTCTTTTCACAGCAAAATCTGCAGAGCTGGAAGATTGTATCCCCAATATAAATAACATTATATTGGTTGCAAGAATGTTGTATAATAATTTAAATGGAAAAATTCTAAGTTTTGAACCCGGCTTCCTTTTGCCTATCGGTTTCATACCGATAAAGACAGATTCAGGTTGGATTTTCAACGGATATTCGCCTGTAGTTTTCCTTACCTCCACAAACAGCAGTTAGGGACCGTCAACATAGTGTCAAATCTAATTTTTCAAATTTCTAAAGCTCTTTTACCATTACTCCTAAAATGTTAAAAACGGGTTCTAGCTAACCAGATGGCAGAGACACATATTGCACACACTTTTTTGTTGTTGATTTACATCTCGCACTATTTTTAATTATGTATTATAATTTTTAAAATTGAACAGAGCCTTGGTCATGTGAACCACACACCTCAAACAAGATTCATAATGTACACTCAGTGGGCCTACACATTGCACAACCTTTAGTTTGGCCATTTGTATCTCAAGAGATTTCAAATTTCAATCCTGCAGTCCTGCTGCATGGTGGGAGTTATTTCTCCTCCTTTCCACTCTATGTCCACCCAGTCGTCTTTTCCATGGCAGGATCTTCTCATTTTGAAGTAGTCTCTTTTTTATGTAAACATAATGGAATTCTGATTAGTTATAGGCAAATGAATACACAGGCCAAAACTGTATGCTGTTTTCCTTATCAGCATAATCTAGTAGAGGTAATTTCCTTTATGCCCCATTCTACACACAGCCTAAATTATAGGCACTGAACCATTTACAGGAGAATAATAGAAGTAGCATATAGGATCCAACCCTATCGCAGAGTGAATAAATGCAGAGTGTTTGTAGACTTTAAGAAAAAAATACTAGGTGACACTTTCATCAGAACGTGCTTAAAGAAAGTCATATCACAAAGATCACAGATGACAAGGCCCACCAAGTCTATGACAATAACAAATTAATTGTAAGCACCAATGTAAAGTGTGTTTTGTCAAAATAAATCTGAAAATGTCAGTTGTTGAACATAATACTTATATTTGCCATAGCAATTTATGATATATGCAGTTGATGAATATTCCATGTACCAACACTACACTCTAAAAATTAGGGGTTCTACAAGGGTTCTTCGAAGATCTTCAAAGTTCTTTGAAGAACCTTAGGGTTCTTGACACTGAAAATTGCACACAAAAGGTTCTTCCAAGAACCCCATAGGAGGTGGGGTTCAACGAGGAACCTCCTTAGTTGGTGGGGGTTCTTGCAGGAACCTAACTGCCCAACTGAAACATTTGGATTTGAATTTGAAAGGACAGCAGGTGCAGGCACTTAACTGAAAAATATAAAGATTTTTAAGGTAAGGTTTGTCCCTTGTATGATCTAAATTGATATTGTTTTATGATGACACTCTCAATCTTTTCATATTTGTACAAATCTTTCTACAACAGAAAATTGACACAATTCAATGGATATGAAATCAACAAAGAGGTAAGAATATATACTGTAGGCTATAAGAATATGTTGAAGGCTAGCTGTATTGGGTGCAGATGACTGAACTGCTCACTTTTGTGTCTGTAGGTATACAGACGAGGAGGCATACAAAGGTATGTCAATTGGTATTGGTATGTTATGCAGACAACATGTACCATCCTCCTCTCTTACCTCTTCAATGAATATCCCATAGGTATGTGTATGAAAACCATTATTAAAACAGTTATTTTAATTCACATTTACCACAAAAACCAAGGTATGAATACTGTCATGTGCATGTTTTGTTAATCGTCTGTATAACTACTATTTGTTGGATTTAAAGACTTCACCCTCCCTACACCTCTGATGAATATAACAGGAAACCTGTTCGATCACCATGCACTGCAAAATCATTCTGACTATGGATACGGAGAATATCAACACATTAACATCAACACACCAGAGGCTATACCCATTGGACTTGGGGCTCTGCTGGGAGTTTACCTCATATTTAGATTTTTTTATTCTGCTTTGCCACTAAAATCATAATAAACACTGACAACTAAAATATAGTTTTATTGTTGTTATTGTTAAGTGTATTATTATTAATAATAATGATAATAATAATAGGGGGGGGGGGGGGGGTAGTTACATTTTTTATCCCAAAAGGTTTTTCAAAAGGTTCTTTGAGGATCCATTAGAAGGGGTTCTTTGAAGAACACTTTTAAAGAGTTATTCAAATACCTTATATGGGTTCCCCCACAGTTTCAATTTGAAGAACCCCTAAAGGATCCTCCAGGAATCTTTACTTTTTAGAGTATACATGTAGGACGGACATTCCCACATACAGTATACACATACAAAGCTTTCAGCTACGTTCTTACCACTCAGAATCCAGAATGGATATGACAATGGGGCCAGCACAGGACCTAATAAACCCTTACAACAATCTACTTTTTGATCTTCTTGACTTCTTATCTGGTAAACTGCTACTGTGTGTCAAGAAAGGAGCCCCAATTTGGGGTTAGTGTACTCCAGTAAAAAAGGGCAGGTTTAGAATAGAAACTATTGCCCCGGGTCCCCGTTCATAGGGGCATGAGAGACTAGTCAGTGGTAGAATTGAGTTGGTACTTTATTGGCCCAGACACACACAGACCCACAAGGTTCAGGTCACTCATGGACAGTCATTTTTTTTTCTTCACATTGACGCATTGTGTCTTCTAACTGTCCAAGAATAGGATCCAAAGTGTTAGGAAATATTTGTTCCCATAAATACAAAGGAGGATGTCTCTCCTCATACCTCTGGCACTTTAGTCAAACTGCCAGACTGTGTAAAAACGTTATAATGGGGCCGGCAACGGAGTTCCCATTGGCCAAGCACCAGGGAGGCCAATCAGGAGAGAATACAGACAGGTCAAGGGTGCCAATTGAAATTCAAGAGGTGTGTGTGCCCTTTGGATGACTCTCTCCTTACAGAGAACCCCTGTGGTTCAAGACAAGAGCTACCCTCCCCCCTTCAGTCTGCTCTGTGCATGTCTGAAAGTAACAGAGCCAGCAGCCAAGAGAGTTTTTCACAGTATGTCATTCAATTATTACACTTATGAATGTATGTACAATTCTATTATGTATTAGATCCAGTACAATGGAATAACTAACACCTGAATTTGAATGCAGCGTGTTCCGATTCCTCCTCCTCTTTCTGTCCAGCAGGGTCAACCAAAAACACTTGGACTGATGGTTCATGCAGAAACTGGGGAAGCAATATAGAAATGTATTGATCCCTTAAATTATTTTACTATCAAATCACACATATCACAACCCTAATACCTCCTACCAAATATTTACCTAAATCAATTTTGGAAGGATTTTACTCACAATTAACTTCCAGTGGTTCTGGTCCACATTCAATAAACTCATGACAGCATTGTAGTTACCGAAGTTCACCTGAAATAAATACATTCACATGCTTGCCACTAAGCCAAACAAAATGTATCAATAGTTAATCCTTTAAAACTCCACTAAAAGATTTGATTAGTACCTTGGGCAGGCTTTGCTTGCGCACTAAACGTCTTTCTCCATTTAGAATGACTTGGGCTGAGTAAAAGTATGCTTTAGACTAACAACAACCAGTTTAGTGGACAACATGACAACTAATGTCACAGTACCATGCAGCTGTATACGCCAACTACAAAGGACAGTTGCACGTATATCCAAACAAATGTGGACAAAAACATTACAATAACTATTACAAACAACAGCAAGTATTTTTTTTTTTTTTTTTTCTGGGGGGATGGATCAGCTTAATATTGCAGATAGATTGTATCTTCTATCAATGTAATTGTCTGCATCACTTCCAATCCCCCATGTTTATTTTTATTTTTTATATATATATATTCCCCTTTATTACTTTTCAACCCCACCATCCTTTCCCTACTTGGAGTAAATTAGTGAACAACAACGCCCAGGCCTCTACTTCCGGTCTATAATTACTATCTACACCTTATGGACAGAGTTAATTTTACAATAATTCTATATCCAATATATATATATATATATATATATATATATATATATATATATATATATATTTATTTATTTTTTGCTCCTGAACTTCTTCTACTCTCAACCTCTCCGATCATTTTCATGATGTCCATCCGGTTTGCTTCTAAATGCCATATCTTTCTAACTGTGCTCTTTCCCAAAAGCTCCCAACATACAACCTATATACTTATTATGGACACAGTATGCTTACATTATTAGCTATCTTTGTTATTATTTGTTGTTATTTGTTATTAGTCCCATCCTTCAACTCTATTCAATACCTCCCATCTATCTCTTAACACCATCCATATAGGATTTCTATTTGCCATATATATTTCAACCATACTGTGATGTTTTACAAAAGTTCTGAACCTTTCTATTCTCATTGCTTCTACAGATTGTGAATTAAAAATAAACATTTTTGCTAAAAGTATTATTATATTATTGATTGATTGACTATGACTTTTCAGATCACCCAGTAATGCTATCTGCAAGGTTAGTTCCAGGTAAATATTGCAATCCTTTAGCCATTCCTGGACCTGTGTCCAAAAACAAGCTACAAATGGACAGAACCAAAACAAATGATCTAATGATTCTATCTCTTCACAGCAAAATCTGCAGAGCTGTGAAGATTGTATCCCCCATATAAATAACATTCTATTGGTAGCAAGAATTTTATATAATAATTTAAATTGAAAGATTCTAATTTTTGAATCCGGTGTCGTTTTGCGTGTCAGTTCATAAACACTATGCCATGGGATTGGTACGTCAAAGATCTCTTCCCAACTATTTTGCAATCTATATGGGACGGCTGTCAATCCTTTGGTCCTTAAGCGAAACTGATATACTTTTTTATTTATCACAGTTTTCCTTAACCAATTATGTTCTTTAATGCAAGGCCGACAGACAAGTTCCTTACTTTCTCCCCCTTCAACTTTCCTCTTCCACTTTTGCGGTAAGGCTGCAATTA
Source organism: Coregonus clupeaformis (assembly GCF_020615455.1). NCBI lineage: Eukaryota > Metazoa > Chordata > Actinopteri > Salmoniformes > Salmonidae > Coregonus > Coregonus clupeaformis. The sequence goes on from NW_025534307.1 coordinate 34,294, forward strand.
TTTGGTTGTAATTTTGGGTAGAGCAGACATTTCCATATGTTTTTGTTAGCTGCATGTGCGACATAACTCCACCAGTCCTACCGATGATATCATTTACGAAGATTATACCTTTTTTAAACATTCTGTCAAAAAATAAAGGTTTTTTGTCAATTAGTATATTTGAATTTAACCACAATATTTGTTGCATTATTTGTTCTGTCGTTTCTGGAGGATTAAATTGAAATTGCAACCAACGTTCTATGGCTTGTTTTAGAAATAGTCACATTTGGGAGATTATTTCCTTTTCAAATAACTGAAAGTGAGAGATTGTAATCTGAATAAAGGGAAAAAGGCCTTTCTTGAACAGTGGGTGAGACAATCTTACTAATTTGCTTGAGAACCAGTTCGGATTTAAGTATAACTTTTGGATGACTGAAGATTTTAGTGATAGGTCTAATGCTTTAATATTTAATAATTTCTGTCCTCCGAATTCATATTCATTATATAAATATGCTCTTTTAATTTTGTCTGGCTTGCCGTTCCAAATAAAATTGAATATTTTTTTCTCATATATTTTAAAAAACTGTTTGCTAGGCGTAGGCAAGACCATAAGCAAATAGGTAAACTGGGATAATACTAAAGAGTTAATCAGGGTGATTTTTCCACAAATTGACAGGTATTTTCCTTTCCATGGTAGTAAGATCTTATCTATTTTTGCTAACTTTCTATTAAAATTTATTGAAGTGAGATCATTTATTTCCTTTGGGATATGTATTCCGAGAATATCCACATCACCATCAGACCATTTTATTGGTAAACTACATGGTAATGTAAAAATTGTATTTTTTAGTGATCCAATACGCAATATAGTACATTTGTCATAATTTGGTTTTAATCCAGAGAGGTTAGAAAATGTATCTAGATCCTCTATGAGGCTGTGGAGGGATTCTAGTTGTGGATCTAAAAGAAAACATGAATCATCTGCGTACAATGACACCTTTGTTTTTAAGCCCTGTATTTCTAATCCCTGATATTATTATTGGATCTGATTTTAATAGCTAACATCTCGATGGCCACAATAAATAGATATGCCGATAGTGGACAACCTTGTTTCACTCCTCTTGATAGTTTAAAACTTTCTGAGAAATAGCCATTATTTACTATTTTACACCTAGGGTTACTATACATGATTTTGACCCATTTTATAAGAGATTCTCCAAAATTGAAATGCTCCAGGCATTTATATATAAATTCCAGTCGAACTTTATCAAATGCCTTTTCGAAGTCTGCTATGAATAGCAGGCCTGGTTTCCCATATTTTCCATAGTGTTCTATTGTTTCCAATACTTGCCTTATATTATCTCCAATGTATCTTCCATGTAAAAAACCTGTCTGATTAGAATGAATAATATCCGACAATACCTTTTTAATTCTATGCGCTATACATTTTGCTAGGATTTTTGCATCACAACACTGAAGTGTAAGGGGCCTCCAATTTTGTAAATGGACTGGATCTTTATATTTTCCACTTGTATCCTGTTTCAGTAATAATGAGATCAGACCTTCTTCTTGAGTGTCAGATAATCTACCATTTACATAGGAGTGGTTAAAACATGCTAATAACGGTCCTCTTAGTATATCAAAAAAGGTTTGGTATACCTCGATTGGTATGCCATCCAACCCTGGAGTTTTCCCCGACTTAAAGTCTTTAATTGCATCCAGAAGTTCCTCCTCTGTAATTTCACCTTCACATGAGTCTTTCTGTGTGGCTGTTAATTTGACATTATCAATAGAAAAAAAATCTCTACAATTAGCTTCAGTTAGAGGAGATGGAGGCGACTGAAAAGAAAACATATGCTTAAAATACTTTGTTTCTTCCTTCAAAATATCATTAGGTGAATTATGGGTGACTCCGTCAATTGTAACTAGTTTCATTAAGTTCTTTTTGGTAGCATTCCTATGTTGAAGATTAAAAAAGAATTTTGTGCATTTTTCCCCATATTCCATCCAGTTAGCTTTATTTTTATAATATATTACACTTGATCTTTCTTGAATAAGTTTTTCCATTTCTTTTTGTTTTTCCTCTCATTTATTCTGAGCCTCTATGTTACAGTTTTTATTGCCATCTATCTGTTCTGTTAGACTTTCTATTTCCTTTCTTAGTATAAACTCTTTTGACCTAAATTGCTTTTGTTTTCGAGATGAGTACTGAATTGCATGGCCTCTAAAGGCACATTTAAAGGTGTCCCATACAATAAGGGGGATTCGCTGTACCTATGTTATGTTGGAAAAAGTCAGTTATAAATTCCTTTGTTCTAATTATAAATAAATTATCATCTAATAGGCTTTGATTAAATTTCCAATATCCTCGCCCACGTGGAAATTCAGTCAGAGTAATGTATATGCCTATTATATGATGGTCCGACCGCATTCTGTCCCCTATCAACACTTTTTTTACTTTTGGTGCCAACGAGAATGAGATAAGAAAGAAGTCAAGACGACTAGCTTGATTCAGTCTCCGCCATGTATATCTCACTAGATCAGCATATTTAAGCCTCCATATATCTACTAGTTCTAATGTATCCATGACATTCACAATTTCCTTAAGAGCATGTGGGTGATTGTTTGTGGTGTGATTTCCTTTTCGGTCCATTGAGCTATTTAAAACAGTATTATAATCCCCCACCATAATAATATTGTCTTGAGTTGCTTGCAGGCTTGATAATTTATTATATATTGTCAAAGAATTGTGGATCATCATTATTTGGTCCGTAAAGGTTAATGAGCCATATCTGTTTATGGTCCAATACCATATTTAAAATAATCCATCTACCTTGCGTATCTATTTGGACAATTTGCACATTTGGATCGAAATTACTATTAATTAATATCATCACCCCTTTTGAATTTCTTTGCCCATGGGAGAAGTATATTTCCCCCATTCTTTTTCCACGCTACTTCATCTCGAATTGTTGAATGAGTTTCCTGTATACAATAGATATTATATTCCTTCTCTTTGAGCCATGTAAATATTGTTCTTCTTTTGTTATTATCAGCTAAGCCATTACAATTATAACTGGCTATACTTATTTCACCATACACCATAATGAGATACAAGTTTCAAGTCTATTTATCATTATATATGTTTGTAAATTTATCAATAAAAAATAGCGTAATGATTGAGTGTCCATATAAGGTGTGTGTGCCCTTTGGATGACTCTCTCCTTACAGAGAACCCCTGTGGTTCAAGACAAGAGCTACCTTCCCCCTTCAGTCTGCTCTGTGCATGTCTGAAAGTAACAGAGCCAGCAGCCAAGAGAGTTTTTCACAGTATGTCATTCAATTGGGGCGGCAGGTAGCTTAGTGGTTAAGAGCGTTGTGCCAGTAACCGAAAGGTCGCTGGTTCTAATCCCCGAGCGTGCCCTTGAGCAAGGCACTTAACCCTAATTGCTCATGTAAGTCGCTCTGGATAAGAGTGTCTGCTAAATGACTAAAAATATATATTTATAATTATTACACTTATGAATGTATGTACAATTCTAATATGTATTAGATCCAGTACAATGGAATAACTAACACCTGAATTTGAATGCAGCGTGTTCCGATTCCTCCTCCTCTTTCTGTCCAGCAGGGTCAACCAAAAACACTTGGACTGATGGTTCATGCAGAAACTGGGGAAGCAATATAGAAATGTATTGATCCCTTAAATTATTTTACTATCAAATCACACATATCACAACCCTAATACCTCCTACCAAATATTTACCTAAATCAATTTTGGAAGGATTTTACTCACAATTAACTTCCAGTGGTTCTGGTCCACATTCAAGAAACTCATGACAGCATTGTAGTTATAAATAAATTCACATGCTTGCCACTAAGCCAAACAAAATGTATCAATAGTTAATCCTTTAAAACTCCACTAACATATTTGATTAGTACCTTGGGCAGGCTTTGCTTGCGCACTAAACGTCTTTCTCCATTTAGAATGACTTGGGCTGAGTAAAAGTATGCTTTAGACTAACAACAACCAGTTTAGTGGACAACATGACAACTAATGTCACAGTACCATGCAGCTGTATACGCCAACTACAAAAGACAGTTGCACGTATTTCCAAACAAATGTGGACAAAAACATAACAATAACTATTACAAACAACAGCAAGTATTGCATTGAGTGTATAAGGACGACCAGTGTACAAGCAAACGTAAGTTGCAGTGATCTTGTGCAGAGTGTTGATGGCAAAGTTGACAGATATACAGAGCATCAAGGCCCTCAGGAGCACCCATCCCTGCAGTTCTAGAAATGACATTTCCATAATCTAATATGAGATGGATGATCATGTGGATCAGGGTTACTTGTTAGAGGGAGAAAAGTAGGAGCGTTTTATTTATGTTTGTATATAAGCAATGCACTGGGAACAATTGATTTCGCTCATTTCCAGATGTGTGACCCAACACGTTTGGCCCCGTGTGGGCAGCCCTTATCAGCCTCAAGTAGTTATGGCCCACAGTCATATATTAAACAGTAGATGGGCTGATGTCATAGGCCAACTGTACAGTTTATTTACTCTTTTAGAGGCCACCCTCAGGCAAATGAGTCCGGTACATCTGGACCAGAACCAGGTTATTCTCCAGTGATGTGACCCTCGTCAAAAAACAAGTCCAGAAAATAGTGACGACTGTACTGTCACTACAACAGCATCCCCCTCTACTGTCCAGATCCCACAGCTGACTTAACATTTACCATTGCACTGAGCTGTAGTAATTCTTCATTAACATTCACACAGCTGTGAAAGTGTTTTTATCGCTGCTAACAAACAAGATTTTTATCTTGCAAAGTCAAATTTAACAGAACTAGTTAGTAGTATACGTTTATGTACCAGGGAAAACAAGGCTTTTTGACTTGAAATGACTTACCAGAGTTACACAAAAAGCTTAGTCTTTGATATTTCAACATAGTAAGGACAAAAACGCTTTTAGACCTACAAGCTACATTGAAGCTTCAGACTATATAGTTTCTGTGGGCCAGTTGACAGATAGTTGTTTACATTAACATGGAAAAGCACGGTCTCCAGTCCGACTGGGTAAAAGCATTAATAATGCTTTTAATAGAAGAACCTGTGTTGCTTAGTTCGTTGACTATAAACATTGCCAGATTGTTGACATGACGGTGTCTGTATCATTCAGCAATAGCAACTGTTATCTTTCTGGTGGCAAACAGACTTGCTGTCTCCAGCTGACCATTTGCTTACTGGCCACAGCAAATGTGTGTCTCTGTCATCTTATCAAAGACTACGTTGTCCTTAACCACAACTGTTTTCCAAAGGGAAAAAGCAGAGTCATATAGACATTCTAAATTAAAAGGCTCAGGCCTTTGCGTGACCCTGTACAACACTCTGTCGTTCTCCGCTAACATCAAGGCGGTGACCCGATCCTGTAGGTTCATGCTCTACAACATTCGGAGAGTACGACCCTGCCTTACACAGGAAGGGGCACAGGTCCTAATCCAGGCACTTGTCATCTCCCGTCTGGATTAATGCAACTCGCTGTTGGCTGGGCTCCCTGCCTGTGCCATTAAACCCCTACAACTCATCCAGAATGCCGCAGCCCGTCTGGTGTGCAACCTTCCCAAGTTCTCTCACGTCACCCCGCTCCTCCGCACACTCCACTGGCTTCCAGTTGAAGCTCGCATCTGCTACAAGACCATGGTGCTTGCCTACGGAGCTGTGAGGGGAACGGCACCTCCGTACCTTGAGGCTCTGATCAGTCCCTACACCCAAACGAGGGCATTGCGTTCATCCACATCTGGCCTGCTGGCCCCCCTACCTCTGCGGAAGCACAGTTCCCGCTCAGCCCAGTCAAAACTGTTCGCTGCTCTGGCACCCCAATGGTGGAACAAGCTCCCTCACGACGCTAGGACAGCGGAGTCACTCACCACCTTCCGGAGACACTTGAAACCCCACCTCTTTAAGGAATACCTGGGATAGGATAAAGCACACCCGTCGCTATGGGCGGGCCATAGGGGGCCGGGCCCGCCACCCAAAAATGCTTGTGCCCCCCACTTGAGGGAATTTATTATTAAATATACGTACTGTAGGCTAATAATAATTGTGCCCTGCCCTCCCATGCATTTCATATGCCCCCCTTAAGACTGAGGTCTGGCGACGGGTCTGGGATAAAGTAATCCTTCTACCTTCCTTTACCCCACCCCCAAAAAAAACATATTGTAAAGTGGTTATCCCACTGGCTATAAGGTGAATGCACCAATTTGTAAGTCGCTCTGGATAAGAGCGTCTGCTAAATGACGTAAATGTACAATGTAAATAAAACACTTCAGGAATTCTAGTTTTCGTCAAAGACAAAAGGATTCCCTCTAAGATAGTCACACAAATGTAAGCATTTGAAAAGCCTTTATTAGTGTATTTCTTATTATTACCTTGTAAAAGTTGAATGTAGTGTCGTATATGATGAATGGTGGCAATTATTGCTGTCAACAAAAAGTCCGCTATGCTGCATCGTGTTAGAGGCTTTTATTAAAATCACGAGTTTACAGCATAGATACAGACTCGCGATGTCCGGAGAACGGCTCCCCAGATTGATATGGCCGTTCTGCCGTCTCATCGTTTACCCCCTATTTATAAACAATGCAAAAAGAGGAGTGACTCCCCTCTTCTGGCCAATCACCAGTCTCCCCTGGGGCATCACCCTCCCAACACTACATTTGAACTAAGATCATAAAACAACATTCTTTGTTCCTCCAAAACATTTAACAAAGGCATAATCTTCAGATACGATAGTAGTTACAGGTGAAGATGGACCTGCTATGTTGTTGTTAGTAGTGGTCCTCTGTAGCTCAATTGGTAGAACATGGTGCTTGTAACGCCAGGTTAGTGGGTTCGATCCCCGGGACCACCCATACTTAAAAATGTATGCACACATGACTGTAAGTTGCTTTGGATAAAAGCGTCTGCTAAATGGCATATTAGTTGTGTAGCTCTAGCATTTATTTTAAAAAATGTAAAATTGAATAATTTATAATTTATGACAAAAGAAGATTACCGCAAATACTCAGATGTGAAAGTTTACAGGTTTATTCAAGAAATTGGATGTAAGTAATCTGCAAGCTGTCCTCCATTAAAATAACGAATGGTCTTTGAAGGACTAGTAGCCTGCTTACATGAGCACACATTTGAAATAAATATACCACTGGTGAAGAATATGAGACCTGTTGAACCAAACATAAGGGCCTATGGTTGATAGGAGATGAGTGTCACTGGATATTGCAGGATAATTGATAATTGGCTATTAACAAATTGGCTGCAGTGGTTCACATTGCAATCAATACCCTGTTGCCTGCTAGAAATTAGGAATCATTTGACCTGCTGCTATTTTCCATATTTCCCTTCCTCCTCTGCAGAGCCATTGGCTACTCTCCCTAGTGTTAAAACATATATATATATAAATGTATATTTTGTAGTATTTTTTTAGGGGGTAGAACAGCTTTAATACTGCAGATAGATTGTAACTTCCATCAATATAATTGTCTGCATCACTTCCAATCCCCCATATGTTTTTTTTTGTTGCAAATATATACACTAGCGGTCAAAAGTTTTAGAACACCTACTCATTCAACGGTTTTTCTTTATTTTTAATATTTTCTACATTGTAGAATAATAGTGAAGACATCAAAACTATGAAATAACACATACGGAATCATGTAGTAACCAAAAAAGTGATAAACAAATCGAAATATATTTTATATTTGAGATTCTTCAAATAGCCACCCTTTGCCTTGATGACAGCTTTGCACACTCTTGGCATTCTCTCAACCAGCTTCATGAGGTAGTCACCTGGAATGCATTTCAATTAACAGGTGTGCCTTCTTAAAAGTGAATTTGTGGAATTTCTTTCCTTCTTAATGCGTTTGAGCCAATCAGTTTTGTTGTGACAAGGTAGGGGGGGGGTATACAGAAGATAGTCCTATTTAGTAAAAGACCAAGTCCATATTATGGCAAGAACACCTCAAATAAGCAAAGAGAAACGACAGTCCATAATTACTTTAACATTTACATTTTTACATTTACGTCATTTAGCAGACGGTCTTATCCAGAGCGACTTACACATTGGTGCATTCACCTTATAGCCAGTGGGATAACCACTTTACAATATGTTTCTTTTTTTTGGGGGAGGGGGTAAGGGGGGTAGAAGGATTACTTTATCCTATCCCAGGTATTCTTAAAGAGGTGGTGTTTCAAGTGTCTCCGGAAGGTGGTGAGTGACTCCGCTGTCCTGGCATCGTGAGGGAGCTTGTTCCACCATTGGGGTGCCAGAGCAGCGAACAGTTTTGACTGGGCTGAGCGGGAACTGTGCTTCCGCAGAGGTAGGGGGGCCAGCAGGCCAGAGGTGGATGAACGCAATGCCCTCGTTTGGGTGTAGGGACTGATCAGAGCCTGAAGGTACGGAGGTGCCGTTCCCCTCACAGCTCCGTAGGCAAGCACCATGGTCTTGTAGCAGATGCGAGCTTCAACTGGAAGCCAGTGGAGTGTGCGGAGAAGCGGGGTGACGTGAGAGAACTTGGGAAGGTTGAACACCAGACGGGCTGCGACATTCTGGATGAGTTGTAGGGGTTTCATGGCACAGGCAGGGAGCCCAGCCAACAGCGAGTTGCAGTAATCCAGATGGGAGATGACAAGTGCCTGGATTAGGACCTGTGCCGCTTCCTGTGTAAGGCAGGGTCGTACTCTCCGAATGTTGTAGAGCATGAACCTACAGGATCGGGTCACCGCCTTGATGTTAGCGGAGAACGACAGGGTGTTGTCCAGGGTCACGCCAAGGCTCTTCGCACTCTGGGAGGAGGACACAACGGAGTTGTCAACCGTGATGGCGATATCATGGAACGGGCAGTCCTTCCCCAGGAGGAAGAGCAGCTCCGTCTTGCCGAGGTTCAGCTTGAGGTGGTGATCCGTCATCCACACTGATATGTCTGCCAGATATGCAGATATGCGATTCGCCACCTGGTTATCAGAAGGGGGAAAGGAGAATATTAGTTGTGTGTCGTCTGCGTAGCAATGATAAGAGAGGCCATGTGAGGATATGACAGAGCCAAGTGACTTGGTGTATAGCGAGAATAGGAGAGGGCCTAGAACTGAGCCCTGGGGGACACCAGTGGTGAGAGCACGTGGTGCGGAGACAGATTCTCGTTTGGATCAAGAAGGTCATTCTGAGAGAGATAGCAAGAGAGTTGGCTAAAGACGGCACGCTCAAGAGTTTTGGAGAGAAAAGAAAGAAGGGATACTGGTCTGTAGTTGTTGACATCAGAGGGATCGAGTGTTGGTTTTTTGAGAAGGGGTGCAACTCTCACTCTCTTGAAGACGGAAGGGACATAGCCAGCGGTCAAGGATGAGTTGATGAGCGAGGTGAGGTAAGGGAGAAGGTCACCGGAGATGGTCTGGAGAAGAGAGGAGGGGATAGGGTCAAGCGGGCAGGTTGTTGGGCGGCCGGCCGTCACAAGTCGCAAGAGTTTATCTGGAGAGAGAGGGGAGAAAGAAGTCAAAGCATAGGGTAGGGCAGTGTGAGCAGGACCAGCAGTGTCATTTGACTTAACAAACGAGGATCGGATGTCGTCAACCTTCTTTTCAAAATGGTTGACGAAGTCATCCACAGAGAGGGAGGAGGGGGGAGGGGGAGGAGGATTCAGCAGGGAGGAGAAGGTGGCAAAGAGCTTCCTAGGGTTAGAGCCAGATGCTTGGAATTTAGAGTGGTAGAAAGTGGCTTTAGCAGCAGAAACAGATGAAGAAAATGTAGAGAGGAGGGAGTGAAAAGATGCCAGGTCCGCAGGGAGTCTAGCTGCCCGGAGCCCTGTTCTGTGAGCTCGCAATGAGTCATCAAGCCACGGAGCAGGAGGGGAGGACCGAGCCGGCCGGGAGGATAGGGGACAAAGAGAGTCAAAGGATGCAGAAAGGGAGGAGAGGAGGGTTGAGGAGGCAGAATTAGGAGATTGGAGGAAGAAGGATTGAGCAGAGGGAAGAGATGATAGGATGGAAGAGGAGAGAGTAGCGGAAGAGAGAGAGCGAAGGTTGCGACGGTGCATTACCATCTGAGTAGGGGCAGAGTGAGTAGTGTTGGAGGAGAGCGAGAGAGAAAAGGATACAAAGTAGTGGTCGGAGACATGGAGGGGAGTTGCAGTGAGATTAGTAGAAGAACAGCATCTAGTAAAGATGAGGTCAAGCGTATTGCCTGCCTTGTGAGTAGGGGAGGATGGTGAGAGGGTGAGGTCAAAAGAGGAGAGGAGTGGAATGAAGGAGGCAGAGAGAAATGAGTCAAAGGTAGACGTAGGGAGGTTGAAGTCACCCAGAACTGTGAGGGGTGAGCCGTCCTCAGGAAAGGAACTTATCAAGGCTTCAAGCTCATTGATGAACTCTCCAAGGGAACCTGGAGGGTGATAAATGACAAGGATGTTATGCTTGAATGGGCTAGTGACTGTGACAGCATGGAATTAAAATGAGGATAGACAGATGGGTCAGGGGAAAAAGAGAGAATGTCCACTTGGGAGAGATGAGGATTCCTGTGCCACCACCCCGCTGACCAGATGCTCTCGGGGTATGCGAGAACACATGGTCAGACGAGGAGAGAGCAGTAGGAGTAGCAGTGTTTTCAGTGGTAATCCATGTTTCCGTCAGCGCCAAGAAGTTGAGGGACTGGAGGGTAGCATAGGCTGAGATGAACTCTGCCTTGTTGGCAGCAGAACGGCAGTTCCAGAGGCTGCCTGAGACCTGGAACTCCACATGGGTGGTGCGTGCAGGGACCACCAGGTTAGAGAGGCAGCAGCCACGCGGTGTGAGGCGTTTGTATAGCCTTTGTGGAGAGGAGAGAACAGGGATAGACAGAGGCATAGTTGACAGGCTACATAAAATGGCTACAATAATGCAAAGGAGATCGGAATGAAATGAATTAAACATCTGGGAAAGGAGAGAGCGGGGCCTCCCTCACTTACGTTTCACTGAAACACCCAAATATAACTCTCCCAACTATAATTGTTGTAAACTACAGCGGTTCAATGTTTTCTAGGAATAGACTCTAACTTATTTTATTCAGCTAGCTAACTTGGTACAGTATTCTTCCGTGAAAATCGTCCAGGGCACCTAGTCATATGACGCCACAGCCAGCTAGCATGCCGGACTCCAACAACACGGTTTAGCACCAATACTCGGCCACAACAAACCACCAGTGTGTCAACACGCCAAGCAGATCATTCGTGTCCGTGTCTAACGTTGTGGGTTAGTCCCGACAGCTTGAGCGAGTCCGTCGTCAACTTATTCAGCCAGTTAGTTAGCTAGAATAGTTAGCATATTAGCTAGCCATTGCTCTCAGACAAAGAAGAAACCCCTCCTTCCACGGCACGAACACACAGAGAGAGCCAAGCTAACGTTAACTAGTCACCCATGTCCCAAATTCCCTTGAACGACTCTGGCTACCAGTATGTAAAAACAAAACACAAATGTAGGTTATAACTTACCCCTAGCAGCTACTGTTAGCTAGCCAAGTGCAAAGCTAGCCACTGAATTGACTCAGCCAGTTCGCGTCTGTTCGCTAGGTCGTTCCAGCTATTGTTTACTAGTAGCAACAAGCTAGCTAAATTTCAAGCACAGTAGCCACTTACTACCTAACGTTAACGCTTCAGACAATGAGATTAGAAAACAGCTGAATGGTAGGCATTATTGTATGTAATTATTGTAGGCAGCTAGCTGGCGTAATTACAGGTACTCTCAGGTGTGAAACAACTATCCACAGTTGCTAATAGTTACCAGTAGCTACCCGCCAGCTAGTCCAGGTAGAGGGTTAGCTAGCTTCGTGCTTCACCGGGCTCAGGCGAATACAGTACTAACCTACAATAATTACATACAACAACCCACGATAACTACCTACAATACCTAACTACAATCTAAATACATAGTTTAAGCTTTACTCGACAAAGCCCAAACTATGTATATAAGCCATATGAGCCAAGCTTACCTCCCGCCAGAGAGAGACACAACCTCACCCGACGAGGACACAACACATAATAACATGAAGGTCAGTCAATACGGAAAATGTCAAGAACTTTGAAAGATTCTTCAAGTGCAGTCGCAAAAACCATCAAGTGCTATGATGAAACTGGTTCTCATGAGGACCGCCACAGGAATGGAAGAACCAGAGTTACCTCTGCTGCAGAGGATAAGTTCATTAGAGTTACCAGCCTCAGAAATTGCAGCCCAAATAAATGCATCACAGAGTTCAAGTAACAGACATATCTCAACATCAACTGTTCAGAGGAGGCCTTCATGGTCAAACTGCTGCAATGAAACCACTACTAAAGGACACCAATAAGAAGAAGAGACTTGTTTGGGCCAAGAAACACGAGCAATGGGCATTTGTCCAAATTTGAGGTTTTTGGTTCCAACCGCTGTGTCTTTGTGAGACGCGGTGTGGGTGAACGGATGATCTCTGTATGTGTATTTCCCACCGTAAAGCGTGGAGGAGGAGGTGTTATGGTGTGGGGGTGCTTTGCTGGTGACACTGTCTGTGATTTATTTAGAATTCAAGGCACACATAACCAGCACGGCTACCACAGCATTCTGCAGCGATACGCCATCCCATCTGGTTTGGGCTTGGTGGGACTGTCATTTGTTTTTTAACAGGACAATGACCAAACACACCTCCAGGCTGTGTAAGGGCATTTTTACCAAGAAGGAGAGTGATGGAGTGCTGCATCAGATGACCTGGCCTTCACAATCCCCCGAACTCAACCAAATTGAGATGGTTTGAGATGAGTCAGACCGCAGAGTGAAGGAAAGGCAGCCAACAACATTTACATTTAAGTCATTTGGCAGACGCTCTTATCCAAAGCGACTTACAGTTAGTGAGTGCATACATTTTTTATACTGGTCCCTGTGGGAAATGAACCCACAACCCTGGCGTTACAAGTGCCATGCTCTACCAACTGAGCTACAGGGGACTAAGTGCTCAGCATATGTGGGAACTCTTTCAAGACAGTTGGAAAAGCATTCCAGGTGAAGCTGGTTGAGAGAATGCCAAGAGTGTGCAATCTGAAATATTACATGATTCCATATGTGTTATTTCATAGTTTTGATGTGTTCACTATTATTCTACCATGTGAAAAATAATAAAAATAAAGTAAAACCCTTGAATGAGTAGATGTTCTAAAATATTTGACCGGTAGTGTATATATACATACACATACATACAAATATATATATATATATATATATATATATATATATATATATATATATATATATATATATATATATATATATATATATACATATCCTTTAAAACAATTATTTTTTCCTTTATTACTTTCCAACCCCATCACCTCTCCCTTAATTGGAGTAAACTAGTGAACAACAATGCTTAGGCCTCTACTTCCAGCTTATACATACTATATACATTTTTTGGACACAGTCAATTTTACCATAATTCTATTTTGTTTGATTTTACTCCTGAACTTCCTCTACCCTCAACCGCACTGATCATTTTCATGATGTCCTCCGGTTTGCCTCTACATGCCACATCCCCCAAACTGTGCTCTTTCACAAAAGTTCTCAACCTATATACTTATTATGGACACAGTATGTTTTACATTAGTTATTTTGTTGTTATTAGTTGTTATTAGTCCCAACCTTCAGCTCCATTCAACACCTCCCATCTAACTCTTAACACCATCCATATTGGATTTCTACTTGCCATATATTTCTCAACTGTACTGTGATGTTTCACAAAATGTCTGAACCCTTCTATTCTAATTTTTTCGAATTTCAATAGCTCTCTGGTTTGTCTATTGTCATCTCACACGATTTAACATACATTTTTCAAACAAAGGAGTGGCTCAAGAAGAAGCACATTAAGGTCCTGGAGTGGCCTAGCCAGTCTCCAGACCTTAATCCCATAGAAAATCTGTGGAGGGAGCTGAAGGTTCAAGTTGCCAAACGTCAGCCTCGAAACCTTAATGACTTGGAAAAGATCTGCAAAGAGGAGTGGGACAAAATCCCTCCTGAGATGTGTGCAAACCTGGTGGCCAACCAGGGGCGGTGTGTTCATTAGGGCGATATGGGCGACGCACTGCCAAACGGGAAAAGGAAGGGATTTTTTTTCTAATCAATTATATCACGGCAACAGTAGTTATCAGTGTTCTAATCTAGACGTCTGATCTGCCACTAAATGTCCAATCAGGCTAAAGTCGTGCTTCAAATGGCCCCGCCCCTTTTGGGGCGATTTCAGTCAGGTTGAAAATCGCCCAGGAGTCTCTCATAGACTCTCATGTAAAATCTATATTTTTTCAAATATCAGAGCTTTCAATACAATCTCTATGGGTTCTGGGAGGGCTTGCACTTACGCGCCTTCGTCATACGTAACATAAGTAACCATGAACATAACTAAGAAAAGAGCGGGTAGCAGCGTCAATCAATTCACGTACAACTGTCAAGATGGCTAGCTTTGCGAGGCAAAGATTAAACTGAGGGCTCCACCAACCCTGGTATTTTTCTTGGACTTGTCAACTTTGTGGCACAATTAGATGAGGTGTTTGATGACCATCTTAAAAATGCTAAAGTTTTCAAGGGCACATCAAAGACCATTCAAAACGAGCTACTGGAGTGTATGCTAGCGGTCATGAGGGAACATATTGTGGAGGAGGTGAAGTCGGCGAACTTCGTAGCTATCCAAGCTGACGAGACCACGGACGTTTCTACACAGACACAGCTGGTGCTTGTGCTGAGGTACATAGATAGCAACCACAAAGTGCAGGAGCGCTTTTTTGAGTTCCTTCCCATCTCGGAATCAACCTCAGTCTCAATCGCCAGTGTGCTTTTGGAGAGACTGAACGGTCTTTTGCAGACGACGAGAAAGTCAAACTCATTGCGCAAGCTTACGATGGAGCCAGTGTGATGAGGGGAGAGAAGGCTGGTGTGCAGCAAAAGGTGCGTGAGCATTTCAAGAATGCCCATTACGTGCATTGCTATGCGCATCAGCTGAATTTGATCATGCAGCAAGCTAGAACAGTTTCAGTACAAGTAATGTAGCCTCTCTCTCTCTTTGTCCCTCCCTGTCTGTCTCTTTAACACACACACGCCCAAATCAGTTCACAGTTGATGTTGTTTAAAATAGTTATTTTTCATTTTTTTTTAAGTAAAAAAAAAAAAATCTGTTCATGTTCATTTTTACAAATCTATACAATTGGCCAGAATATGGTTGTTCATATTTACAAATCTATACAATTGGCCAGAATATGGTTGTTAATTTTTACAAAGCCATACAGATAGCTGTGTTTACCTTTTCTATAAATTATTTTCAAATTCTGTTTTCAGGCAAAATGTCTATCACTGTTCATTTTCACAAATCTATACAAGAGGGCAGAATATGGAAGTCTATAAAAATGTCTTATTACCAATAACTTGCATCAATGTTTTCAGTAGCCTCTATCAAAAGCTACTGCTTGCTTGTTGTAAATTATGCTCAGGTGCACATATTTCCAATTCAACCATGAGGCCTTTTTGAAGCAAGTAATGTGTATATCAGTATTGAGTTATATGCTGCCCCTGTCTTCATGTTGTTGCTGGACATATCATTTTTAAAATGTGTGTAGGTCACCTAAATCATCAGAAAAATTGCCCCCCCCTGAGAATATTTTCAGGAGCCGCAACTGTGGCCAACTACAAGAAACGTCTGACCTCTGTGATTGCCAACAAGGGTTTTGCCACCAAGTGCTAAGTCATGTTTTGCAGAGGGGTCAAATACTTATTTCCCTCATTAAAATGCAAATCAATTTATAACATTTTTGACATGCGTTTTTCTGATTTTTGTTGTTGTTATTCTGTCTCTCACTGTTCAAATAAACCTACAATTAAAATTATAGACTAATCATGTCTTTGTCAGTGGGCAAACGTACAAAATCAGAAGGGGATCAAATACTTTTTTCCCTCACTGTATATTGCACACCCTTTTGTTTGTCCATTTTCATCTCATTGGATTTTACGTGAATTTCTCAAAATGTATCATTTCAATAGCTCCTTGGTCATGTGACCTACTGACCTCAAACATACTTCAGAATGTCCACGGACAAGCCATATATTGCACACATATATTGTTTGTGTACTGTAATCTCACGCGGTGTTACATACATTTTTCATAGTTTTGAATTTCAATAGCTCCTTGGTCATGTCAGTTACACACCTAAGAAGTGTGCAGTGGATATATACCCACATTGCATAACCTAGTTATGTATCTTCTATATTGTTGTACATATTAGAATATTAGTTTGACAATTAGGGGGTTCAGTCCAGTGTTGTGTTTACTCTCTTTTCTTTAATGTTTATCTATAATAATTGGTAGTTCTGAGTACTTATTTTCCCTTTCCTTAAGTCTTTATTTTGCTAAAGTATTTAACAGCGGAACAAAATAGGAGAGATAAAGAGAATATCTCCTTTCATCATTAATATCAACCATAAAGGAAAAGGGCAAAGTACGAGAGTCACCTTATTCATTGTCCAAAGCAGGGATGGAGAGTGAACTGCACGGCCAGTAAGGTAGACAGCAGTGGGTTTGCTGGTCAATATATATACTGAACATGTACAGTGTCTTGCAAAAGTATTCATCCCCCTTGGCGTTTTTTCCTATTACAACCTGTAATTTAAATGGATTTTTATTTGGATTTCATGTAATGGACATACACAAAATAGTCCAAATTGGTGAAGTGAAATGAAAAAAATAACTATTAGCTAAACGTTTCATAAGGATTTTCATTATCAATTGAATTGGTCTTGAAAACGATTCACTCTCACACACAAACACACACGAACACGCATGCACCTAATAGAATTACAGTAATAAGTAATTCTATAAGTGATTCTATAAACGCAACTACCACAGATGTGAGTGACAGCTGTTTTAGGATACTCAATGTTCTATTTATAACCAAATATATTACATATAATTAAGTCATTATTGTCCAGTGAAAATCTTATATTCTGTTAACTCATACCCAAATAGTGTTGTTGACTCATCCTATACTCGTATTTGTGGCCAAAGCATACATTTGAGAAAAAACACTTAAAAACCCCACCTCATACTTGTATCTCAAACAGACCGTTTCAAAAATGCTTGCTATTTCCTCATAGAGGATGATGTCATCCTCCAGAGGAGGATGAGCTGGCCAATCAGAGGTCTACTCCAGTTAATATTTTTAACGACCGGTATACTCCCACCATTCTGTTGTTTGGGTACGCCCTCACCAACACAGAAAAGCTACTTTTTAACATACTTAATTTAAAAAAATTGAAAGGAAAACTAGTTACATTTACATTTTAGCAGACGCTCTTATCCAGAGCGACTTACAGTTAGTGAGTGCATACATTTTCATACTGGGCCCCTGTGGGAATCGAACCCACAACCCTGGCGTTGCAAGCGCCATGCTCTACCAACTGAGCTACAGGGCTCCTTCCTTACTACTTTCTCCCTGTAATGGGCACTCTCCCTTCCAAGAAGCTGATTTCTCCACAACACCTCAGGATTGGGGAAGACTGGGCAGTGTTGTCACCGTAGGGTCTGTTTTATGGTTGGGACCACTCCATGGCAGCCATTTTGGAAATAGGAGTGCGGGTTATTATTGGGAGCCACTGGAGACTAGTAAGGATATCTGTGTTCTAAATGGCACCCTATGGGTCCTGGTCAAAAGTAGTGCACTATATAGAGAATAGGGTGCCATTCTCTGGTCTAAAGTAGTGCACTATATAGAGAATGGGGGGCCATTTGAGATGCAGCGTATCACATCATATGGGGATATCATAATCATTTAAGAATCGGATTATGATTTTTTTGTGCTCTCATCATTTGACTCAATTTCACTTCAGCCATGTTCATTGGTCAGTCGTGGTCAGTAGCGCACAACGTAGAATGGAATTTCGACAGGGGAAGGAAAATACTATATTCCAATACCTATCTGCCAGTTAACGAAGCCCACCCCCAAAGGAGAGCTGTGTTGGCCCCTACTGGGGAAGTGGTGGGGGCTTCATGGGTACTGGACCAACAAGGGCAACACTCACAACAAAGTGGATCGGGCTGGAATATACAGTACACTGGTATATAATAAAGGCAACATCTGAGGAATTCAAGAAAACGAACCATAAAGTAAGGTTATAGGAAGAGGAACATTCTAGGGGAGAGAGGGTTATTAACCAATCAAAACAGGACCACAAGACAGAGTTTCAAGGCTGATGTGTGTATAGTTGTATAAATACTTTATGAAAAGGTGTGAAAGTTGGCACAGTCCATTTGGTCACAGACAAAGGCTTCTTCTTCGTGGCTACTTAACTCTTCATCTCCTCTGTAAGGGGACTCCATAATAGCCTGTGTGAGTGGCTAGGGCCCTCTAGAGGCTTCTACTGGTAGTGCACTGAGCACCCTGGTATTACACACTGTACTGTCCCCAGTCTCTGTGCTACTGGCTTACTTGGTCATTCACACTCTAATGTTGTGTCACTAAAGCAAAGTCACACTTGATGAAGCCACACATATATCACATGCATTTAGCCGATAGTCCAATTCAACACTGGGAGGAAGCTGATTGGTATCAAATACTTGGCTTTCTGTGATGGAGAGGGCAGGGGGTCTCTGGTCTCTGTGATGGAGAGGGCAGAGGGTCTCTGGTCTCTGTGATGGAAAGGGCAGGGGGTCTCTGGTCTCTGTGATGGAGAGGGCAGGGGGTCTCTGGTCTCTGTGATGGAGAGGGCAGAGGGTCTCTGGTCTCTGTGATGGAGAGGGCAGAGGGTCTCTCACTCATATTGTAATTAATTATAGATCATATTTGATCGAAATCTGGACACACTGGATGGTTACTTTAAAAAATATATATATAGAAGACTAGTCGAAAATGACAATGTAAATTACAAGGATGACGAAGGTGATGATGATGATGACTATTTGGCTATTTTTACTATCATTATTTATTATCATACCAACGAATATCAATGAATAACCTAAATATTGAGCCATCGATATAGCGGTTTTACAATTTGAGTGGAAAGTCTAACTGTAGCAAATAGCCTGATTGCGCAATAAATAATATATATTTTTAAACAACCTAATGGGTTATAAAAGTAACCTAAATAAAATATACATTTAAACATGTAGCCTACAAGTGACTGTAAGCAAATTTAGCAGGTGGATTTCTCACTTACCAGTCCTATAGGAGACGGCTTAGTGGACTTACACATAGGAGTGTAAGTGGCCCCATACTGTTTCCAATCCATTAAATATTTTGAGGAGGGAGTTGTTGTTTTTTGACAGCTGGGTTTCTTTCTTGTCGAGACGGAGAAAAGCGGATCCATTAATTGATATAACACAAGTAGAGAGAGAGAGAGAGAGAGAGAGAGAGAGAGAGAGAGAGAGAGAGAGAGAGAGAGAGAGAGAGAGAGAGAGGAGCAGAGAAGAGAGAGAGAGGCAGGGGAGGTAGAAACAGAGGTGCACTTTCTCCTTTACTGTGATAAATATTCCTCACAAAGAGATTCATTATTCACAGAAATGACTACATTTATTCCAAATTTTAACTTATTAAACCCAGAGTAAAAACTAAAAATACTAATGGGTGAAGGAGCAATGGCTCCTCTTGCAGCCAAATATGTATTTGCCTGCCATAGCCTGAGGGACACTGAATAATTAGCCATTCTTGTGATTTTCCTATTCATTGTAAATGTTGTGGGCCTATGTAGCCAAGTATCTATGATCATATGCTATCCATGTGCGTTTCTTTCGCATTTATCTTAATCTGTTACCCAGTAAACAGCACCCTACTGACAAAAAGCTCTAAAATGAGGCCGAATGATAATTATTTTCCTGACACTGGTCAAAGACCCAAACAAGACATCTTTGAATATAGCCAAAGGGAACGTGATAAGATAATTGTATCGGAGTCCCTTTTTGACATGCCGGGGGGTAATTCTGACCTCTCGAAAGAACTGTTAAACGTATCTAAGCGCCAGACGAGAATGCACCAACATATAGTCACTCTTAGTGATTATGTGCGTCAAGGCGTTATTCCACGGGGACTCAGGTGGCAAAAAGAACCATCATTGGGACAGCGCACAGATGATTTCTGTGAGCGCTGGTGTGCCATCCTGAACAAATGCTCTATTGATTTAATGACATTAATTGTTGACCAGTTGAAAAATGATTTTATTGAAATGGATACCACGATTGAAGAGAAATGCACAGCTCTGCAAAGAGCTGTTAAAGATGATGGCATATTCAATGAATTGATGAAAACTAACCAAGCGCTCCATTACAAGTTGTCTATAGAATTAAAGGAGCTTAAAATCAAGAAATTCAACCAAGACAAAAAGACAAGGCCGAGGACAAAGTCTACTTCTGGAGAAACCCTGACAAAAGAAGTCCTCCTCCTCCTCTCCATGACAGACGCAGGAGGGGGGCCGCTAACTTCTATCCACTCCCGTCTGACCAACGCTCTACAACTATCGCCTCATCCGCTTCCAGCGCCAGTTTTTTATCCAACGAGAGACTGGGTCGACGGAAGCGCGGAGGTGGCCGCGGTCACGTGTACCGACGAGATGCCGTACACGACGGGGTAAGAAGAAAAGACAACCAGAGGCAGAGGGGGCCGTTCACACGGTCCCAGAACCCACGGGACTGAGTGTCTTTAATTTATCAAGCAAGAGATTGAGTCCTGCCCATGTCTCCTTGCTTAATAAAGGGTTCTCTTTTGTGCCTACAACTCAGTGCAACGATTTCGATGTTAATGTAGACATGTTTAAGTTTTTTTAGAAACTTCCGTTTAAGGGAATACTTCATTTCCCCTAATCGTGATATTTAAACTGCACATGTAGGTGGCTCACCTGCACATATTCCGACTCCTTTCAGAAGTAAGAGTTATTTTGTACCTCCAGCCAATCGCAATCACTCTATTGAGACATATTGCAGACTCGTTGAAAAATATGTTGGTAATCTCCTTAAGAACAAACAGGAGTACATATCTTTTCAAAATTTACCCAAGGATGAAAAACAAGCTTTGCTTGATTTACAATCCGATACGTCAGTTCTTACCCACCCTGCTGATAAGGGTGGGTCAGTTGTACTCATGGATAGGACAGTTTATGTAAATGAGTGTCACAGACAACTGCTTGACAACACCTTTTACAAGAAACTCAGAAGTGACCCCACTTCCCAATTTCAGAACAACTCCTTTTCTGTCCTAGATGGGTATTTAAGTTCTGGTCAAATCACCAAAAAAAGAACACGATTTTTTGGCTATTCAACACCCTAAATTGGTACTTTCTATACTTTGCGGAAATTACACAAGAATGTTACAAAACCTCCAGGGTGCCCTATTGTAGTGGGCATTGATGCAATAACAGCCCCTTTATCGACCTATGTTGACTTTTTTATTAGATCTCTCGCAGAACAGCTCCCCTCCTTTGTAAAGGACACCAGCAGTATGATTTCTATTATTGAATCTCTTGATCCTCTCCCTGATAATACCTTGTTAATTACTTTTGATGTTGAGTCGTTATACACGAATATTCCACACGAGGGCGGTATTGAAGCCATGGAACATTTTCTTCTACAACGTGACCCTAATGAACTACCTTCCAGTGCATGCATTATAACATTGGCTGAAATAGTACTCACACACAACTACTTCATGTTTCTAAATGATTTCTTTATTCAGACGAAGGGTACAGCTATGGTATCCCCTATGGCTCCTAACTATGCTAATTTGTATGTGGTGTACATTGAGAAACAGTCAATTTTCAAACCTCTCAAAAATGTTTTCTTGCCTAACATTATTATTTGGAAACCGTACATTGGTGATATTTTTGTTCTATGGAGGGGTGATTCGAAACAGCTCCAGGCATTCCATGCTTTTCTTAACTCTTGTTCTGAGCACCTGAGATTTACTATGCAATCTGACATAGGTCAAATCAGTTTCCTTGATCTTCTGATTTTGTGTGAGGAGAATACACTGATCTTTAAATGAACCCTACTGATCGTAACAGTTTGTTGAGGGCTGATAGTTGTCACCCGCTTTCTTTGAAAAACAGTTTGCCCTACAGCCAATTCTGTCGAATCAAAATAATTTGTAAAAAACAATCAGATTTCGACCGTAATATGGCTGAGACGCAAAGAAAATTCAAGGAGAGGGGGTACAAAAATGGTCAGATTAATACTGCCATTGAGAAAATTCAAAACAGATCGAGACCTGATCTCTTTCAAGGACAGTCTCGCAAAAAGAAGCATTCTTGCGTTCTAACTACACGCTATTCAAAGTGCTCTGAACAAATTAAGGGAATCGTTCACAAATATTGGCACATTCTAAGATCCGATGACAGTATTGGTAATGTGTTTTCAGACCCTTCCTTGGTTGTATTCTCGCGGGGCAGAAATCTCAGAGATCAATTGGTAAACTCTGATTTACCACCCCTAAATATCCCTGCACAAAGTCTATTTGCGCCTCTACCGGATGGAAACTATAAGTGTAACGGCTGTGCTCAATGCAATGGCACTTACAAATGTAGATCCTTCAAACACCCCCAAACAGGGAAACAGATCCCAATCAAAGGTGTTATTACGTGCTCCACTAAGGCAGTTATTTATCTTATAACTTGTCCTTGTGGTAAAAATGATGTGGGTAAAACAAAGCGCGAATTAAAAGTACGAATCTCGGAGCATCGTAGCACTATTAGGTGCAAAAACTCGACATACCCAGTCGCTGCCCACTTTTTGGAAGATAACCACTCGATTTCTTCCCTACGTTATATCGGCATCGAAAAGGTCACCCTCCCTAGGACCACCCTAGGAGAGGGGGTGTACTCGACAACTTATTGATAAAACGAGAGGCTGCCTGGATCTTTAATGTAAAGACCCTTGCTCCCTTCGGTCTCAACGTAGACTTTGATTTGAAGCCATTCTTGTGATTTTGCTATTAATTGTAAATGTTGTGGGCCTATGTAGCCAAGTAACTATGATCATATGCTATCCATGTTTTTTAAATGTTGTTTTTATCTGTGAATTGGACAATGCTATTAGGCCACACCCGGCCATGATTACAGACACCTGCGTGTGTCCTTTGACACTATATAAACTAGTGACCCGCAGTGTTTGTCATTATACTCTGATGAAGACAGCTTGTCTGTCGAAACGTTGGTTATCAGGGTATTAAATTATTGCATCTGAGCTCCTAGAGTGTGCGGCTTTCCTTTTCTTTTCCAAGTGTTTTACGCCGTCAGCCAGCACCTCGCCTAAATAGGTGTGCGTTTCTTTCGCCTTTACCGGACACTGAATAATAACATCTGCATAGTAAATAGTAACTTACTTATTATTATTGTTATTGCTATTATTGTCATTACCATTATTATTGTTGTTTATCATTCCAAATAGTAGTGGTATGGGTGGTAATGGTAATGATGGCAGTTTAATGGTAGTAGTGGTAGTAATTATATAATGGTGAAGATGACCGTTATTTAGTTATAAGTTAGTAATAGTTTCATTTAGTTAGATTTGTCTATTTATTATATTTCTATAATTGACTGTTACCATTTTGTTGTTATTTATTACCATTTTGTATTATATTTGTTATTGTTTGGCAATATTGAGGCAATGTTTTTCATGCAGAGAGAGAGAGAGAGAGAGTTTGAGTTTTAAATCATCTTTATTGGGTCTGGGAGCCCACCACACAATAAATACTCATACAAAACCGTAGTTACACATCAATTAAAAACACAACTCCAATTCCTCCTCCACAATAACAAAACACAACAGCCTCTGAATACCCCATATACTCATAAACAGATCAATATTGTTGACAAGTTTATAATAGGCAAACTCAACCCTTATTCTCGCTGCCACTAACACAAAATTAAGCAACACAACTACACTTTTTTGGCTAAACCTGTACTTTGGCCCAAATATATACAGTTGGGAAGAGAAAACCTCTAGTCTTCATCCCATCTCTGCCGCACTGAAGCCCCCCTGGTAACCGTGGAGCGGAACCCATCTGAAGCTCCTGAGTGGCGCAGTGGTCTAAGGCACTGCATCGCAGTGCTAGCTGTGCCACTAGAGATCCTGGTTCGAATCCAGGCTCTGTCGCAGCCGGCCGCGACCGGAAGACTCATGGGCGGCGCACAATTGGCCCAGCGTCATCCAGGGTAGGGGAGGGAATGGCTGGCAGGGATGTAGCTCAGTTGATAGAGCATGGGGTTTGCAACGCCAGGGTTGTGGGTTCGATTCCCACGGGGGGCCAGTATAAAAAAAAAGATGTATTCACTAACTGTAAGTCGCTCTGGATAAGAGTCTGCTAAATGACTAAAATGTAAATTAAGCTGGCCTGCCCACAGCGCTTCACTCTTTCCCCAATTGACTCTAGCAGAGGACGCCCCCTCATACACCTTTAAAGCGTTTGAGAGAACCTTAACATCCTAGAAATCCACAGCATGTTGACGCATTTCACTGTCATCAGTGGTCACCTTCCCATCAGGGAGACGAAGGCAGACCATCTGTTTACGTTGCAATGTCGACTGTTCTAGTTTTTTTTTTTTTAAGCACTAGGCGCATCCATATCCTTGAGGGAAGCGAAACGAGACCTAATCAAGGCACCCTTCACTCTTTCATGCAGAAACAACCTCAGTTCATGTTTCTTGTCCTGTAAGTTCATGACTAGTCCGGGGTCATTCTGAGTGAGCAACTTTAATTCAATAGATTTGATGTCCTGTTCAAAGGCCCTGATAGTCTCTTTAACTTCAATTCGAGACAGAGCAGTATACTGTTGACAAAATAATCGTATTTGGGCCTTCCCAACCTCCCACCATTGTCTCAAGGACTCAAAATTCCCTTTTGTAACCCTCCATTTTTCCCAAAACAACAAAAACCTTTCACAAAACATGACATCATGTAACAATTTTACATTAAAATAACAATAAGATGATGACCTTCGTGGACAAGTGAATATCAACAGTGACAATATGGTGATCAGAGAAACCCACAGGAGTAATGTCACACCTTCCAACCCTACTACAGTATTGCTCAGATACATACAACCTGTCTAACCTTGATGCACTGACATGACCTTCATTAACCTTTAGCCATGTGTACTGCCTAACTTTTGCATTCCTTACTCTCCACACATCAGAAAGCTCAAACTCAGTTAACAGACCAGAGAGGCAAGTGGCTGACCGCAGGTGAGTTTCTTCAGCGGTGCGATCAACAGTAAAATCCACTGTACAGTTCCAGTCCCCCCCTAAAACCATACACCCCTCTTGGTCACACTGTCTTAAGGTTTCCTTTATTTTATCAAAACCAACAATACGCTCTGTACCCTCATTAGGAGCATAAACATTCACAAAAAAAAAAAAATAATACATAACATCCACCTGTTGTAGATACCACAGTCACCCCTAAGCCTGAAGAAAACAAGATTGCCACCCCAGCACTGAAATTAGTATCATGACTGAGTATATGCTGCCCCTCCCACCACATACCCCAGTAAACCTAATTTTCCTCATCACTATGTGTCTCCTGTAGGAAAACTACATTAAGCCTTTTCTGTTTTATTACTTCTAATACCCAAGCCCTCTTATTCCTGTCCCTTCCTCCATTAATATTGAGAGAACCTACCCTTAGTACCTCCATATAGAAAATAAAAAGGAAAAGCAGAAGATACCACAGAAAAACCAGACAAAGAGCATAGAACACCCTATGAGGCATAATCATCATCATTATTTAAATTTTCTCTTAACCTGACCACGTTTCCCACCACCTTTTGCTGCTGCAACAGCAGTAACACATTTCCTCAAGCGAAACCGCTTCTTCTCACTCACCTGGTCTAACCCCACCGTCTTCTGTAACATCACAGCTGACCTCACAAACTTATCAACATCAAAATAATCTGCCAATTTGACAGATTTCCCAAAAGTCTGATCCAGAAACCCATTTACCTCCTCTAGATCGCAAATTGAGTCCTCACCAGCTGATATCGTATCGAGAGATATCCATATCCTTCTCCTGATCCTCCTCAACTGAGGCCACAGACCACTGACTCCCCTCTACCACATCCCTTTCAACACTCCCCACTTGCACCCCATCACTCGTACCAGGCATCTCCTCCACTACCTGGGAGACTAGCCCCACCTGAACCCCATTACTCGTAGTGGGCATCTCCTCCACTACCTGGGAGACTAGCCCCACCTGAACCCCATTACTTGTAGTGGGCATCTCCTCCACTACCTGGGAGACTAGCCCCACCTGAACCCCATTACTTGTAGTGGGCATCTCCTCCACTACCTGGGAACCTAGCTCCACATGAACCATCTCCTTTAACCCATTACTTGTAGTGGGCATCTCCTCCACTACCTGGGAGATTAGCTCCACATGTACCCCCTCCTGTACCACAGAACTCGTACTGGGCACCTCCTCACCAGTCTGAGGAAATGGCCCTTCAGATCCATCCTTACCTTCTACAACAATATTTTTCTGCTGCATAACATTTCCCTCTGGTACAAGTTGCAACTCTGTGCCCTCTACATGGACAACTTGTTCCTCAGCAACAGATGCTTGTGGCTGCTCTACCACTGTCAGCCCACCTCTTCCTACATCAGTGGGCCCAGGCGTTACGAGGACCACCTGCGCCCCTCCCTCTGCCTTCTCCCTTTTCGGGCAAGCATGTCGCTTATGACCAACATCCCCACACTCAAAACACAGTTGACTACCCGTACTAGCATAAGCCATATACAGTCTATTGTCATACTTGACTTTAAACGATAACTCCAAAGTCTGCTCCGGTGAGTCCAAAAACATAAACACCTGTCGCCGAAACGACATAACCTGTTTCAACGACGGGTGTTTGCAACCCAACGGGACAACCTTAATTGAACTTGCAAACTTCCCAAAGCGCAATAACTCGCGCTCCAATAGCTCATTTGGAATAAACGGCAGTACATTTGAAATCGTTACCCTTGTTGACGGAGAAAAAAGCGGCATAACTTGAATAAACATTCCTTTAAGAAGTACGCCATGCTCAACCATACGATCAACAAGGCGCTCTTCTTTAAGAAATACCACCACCGCTTTATTCATCCGTGACGCATAAGCAACATTCTCATATCCTACCTTCTCTCCTACGGCGAGCAGAAACTCCTCCACCCTGACAGTAGCTTCAGTAACACACCTAAAGCCGTGCCGAAGTGACAGGGACGACGTCCCCATTCGGGCCGCCATCCCCACCAAAATCAGGGTCATTTCGACACGAAAAACAATATACTTAATTCTACCACAACAAGAAAATATAAATAATAACCTTAATCATGCATAGAAGAAAAAAGGATATCACCAAGAAAATGAAAACCCAGGATATCTTACTCTACACAACACTCGCACTTAGCACTTACTCAAACAATTCCCAGCATGCACCAAACACTCCCAGCATGGAGGGAGAGAGAGACAGAGAGAGAGAGAGAGAGAGAGAGAGATTTTTCACAATTTCATAGTATTATTTCAACCTCATATTGTGGAAATATAACACACAGGAAAATCACATTTTCGCCAAAGATGCAGGTTTTGTTTTGTTATATTTTTTATTGAACGTTCTGAGAGTATGTTTTTGTTTATTATTATTTTTTATACAGGAGCAGCTGCCTTCTTGGCCAGGACGTAAATGTAAATGTAATGTAAATGTAAGCTGTGTAAATGATTGCTTTCAGGGTTTATTCATAAAGTGATTGCGCTGTCACATTGTTAGACATAATAATCTATGCCATACAATGCATTGCTCTTGAATAAACATCAATCATTTGATGTCTTGTGTTGTTGTAATTTTCATGGAGATATTTTTACTATTATTATTTATTATCATACCAACGAATATCAATGAATAACCTAAATATTGAGCCATCGATATAGCGTTTTTACAATTTGAGTGGAGTCTAAATGTAGCATATATGATGCCATGTTTCTTTACGAAAAAATAGAGAGAGAGAGAGAGAGAGAGAGCGAGAGAGAGAGAGAGAGAGAGAGAGAGAGAGAGAGAGAGAGAGAGAGAGAGAGAGAGAGAGAGAGAGAGTATAAAGTAGGCAAGATGTGTTTTAGCCTCATAAATTCATCATGAATTCCACTCAGATGTTCAACCGCTCGGGTCCATGCGATGCACATACTTTTGACAACGGAACGGAAGAAGACAACCACAACTTCGACCTTGAAGGCTGCCTTTTTTTGTTCATATTGCCATATGATGCGGTAGTTAATGTGCTTGCTTTTGTTTTTTCAATACTCACAAGCATCTCTTTGGCTGTGAACGGATTCACTTTGTTGGGACTGAGACACTCGGAGGACCTGTCTTGGGAGCCACGCTACGCCCTGCTGAAGAACTTGATTATGAGTGACATGGTGCAAACCATCAATTTGGGCCCCTTTGTGACCCACTGCTTACTGCAGAGAAGCACAATGAACTTTGACACCTTGTGCCTCCTCCAGTATTTCACCGGCAGCGTCTGCATCTTCAGCAGCCTCATCACCATCACCTGCATGGCCATTGAGCGCTACCTGTATGTGTGCCATGCCCTCCACTACCTGTCCATCATCACCCCACTGCGCCTTCGCCTCACGGTCGGCCTCACCTGGGTCTTGTCCGTCAGCGTTGGCTGCATTAACGTCACCCTGCTACACCAGGGGAAGGGGAAGTATGGTACAGCAACCTCTGGACTCATATGTGAGCCTGACATCGTGGAACAGCACATGGGCTTCCCCAGGGTAGCGGCTATCACCCGCAAGCTGGTGGGCTTCATCCTCACCCTGCTCTGCCTCCTCAGCTACTTTTTTTCCTATGTGCGGATTCACCAGAACGCCCGCGACGCTGTGGTGCCCTTCAACATGGTGAACAAGCGGGCACGCAACACTGTGCTGTTCTACGGTGGGATGCTGTTCCTGCAGCTACTCCCTATGTTCCTTAAGATCACCTCAGATGCTCTGTGGGAGCTGGAGGGCACAGGGGCCATGATGGCCCCCCTGACTGCCCCCTCTGGGGCTGGGCCCTCACTGTCAACTGGAACTGTGCACATCTCTCTTCTAATTATCATAATCATAACACCCTGTATCAATCCAATAATCTATGGCATTTGTCATTGGGAGGTGCGTCAGGCACTGTTCAGACTCTTCTGGTGGAAGGGCGAACGCCCTGAGCTGGAGCTGGAGCTTGAAAGGATGTAGGTGAGGTCACAGCACAGGGCAGGTGTGTTTGAGTGAGGCAGGGGAGAGCTGGGAGAGGGTCTCCCAGATATGGCAGCTGAGGAGAGGGACGATGAGATGCATTCAATTTGGAAGGAGCCATAACATATTTCGTCAGCCTTGATACATAAGCTACTGCTGTTTTATAGTTATTTTCCTCAAGTGAAACAAGGTCAGGTGGTTTTCAGATTATCACATCTGTATTACTTAACATTATACACTTGTTTTTTCTTTGAATAAAATTAAACATGTTTTTAAAACAAATCTGTTGTCGTGAGAATTGTGAATAGTTGTATTTCTGTTATGAAATTGTCTTCAGTATTTCTAGTCTTTCATTCTGTGTTTGCTTCCAACTGAAGCAAACGTGTTCTGGTTAGATTTTGCATTGACATAATGAACCCATATTATTTTATGCTCAACGTAATTTATAAAAATGAAAAAGGGCGGCAGGTAGCTTAGTGGTTAAGACCGTTGTTCCAGAAACCGAAAGGTCGCTGGTTCTAATCCCCGAGCCGACTAGGTGAAAAATCTGTTGATGTGCCCTTGAGCAAGGCACTTAACCCTAATTGCTCATGTAAGTCGCTCTGGATAAGAGTGTCTGCTAAAATGTAAAGAAATTTTGAAAAATAAAAAATGTTTAAAGTGGTTGTCCCACTGGCTTTCATAAGGTAAATGTACCAATTTGTAAGTCACTCTGGATAAGAGCGTCTGCTAAATGACGTAAATGTAATCTGTGTAAATGATGGCTTTCAGGGTTTATTCATAAAGTGATTGCGCTGTCACATTGTCAGACATAATAATCTATGCCATACAATGCATTGCTCTTGAATAAACATCTATAATTTGATGTATTGTGTTGTTGTTATTTTCATGGAGATGAGTGTCACTGGATTTTGCAGGATAATGGATAATTGGCTATTAACAAATTGGCTGCAGTGGTTCACATTGCAATCAATACCCTGTTGCCTGCTAGAAATTAGGAATCATTTGACCTGCTGCTATTTTCCATATTTCCCTTCCCTCTTTTGTAGTATTTTTTAGGGGTAGAACAGCTTTAATACTGCAGATAGATTGTAACTTCCATCAATATAATTGGCTGCATCACTTCCAATCCCCCATGTTTTATTTTGCAAATATATACACTAGCGGTAAAACGTTTTAGAACCCCTACTCATTCAACGGTTTTTCTTTATTTTTACTATTTTCTACATTGTAGAATAATGGTGAAGACATCACAACTATGAAATAACACATACGGAATCATGTAGTAACCCAAAAAAGTGTTAAACAAATCAAAATATATTTTATATTTGAGATTCTTCAAATAGCCACCCTTTGCCTTGATGACAGCTTTGCACACTCTTGGCATTCTCTCAACCAGCTTCATGAGGTAGTCACCTGGAATGCATTTCAATTAACAGGTGTGCCTTCTTAAAAGTTAATTTGTGGAATTTCTTTCCTTCTAAATGCGTTTGAGCCAATCAGTTGTGTTGTGACAAGGTGGTGGGAGGGGGGCGGGGGGGGTCAGTCAATACGGAAACTTTCAAGAACTTTGAATGTTTCTTCAAGTGCAGTCGCAAAAACCATCAAGCGCTATGATGAAACTGCTTCCCATGAGGACTGGCACAGGAATGGAAGACCCAGAGTTACCTCTGCTGCAGAGGATAAGTTCATTAGAGTTACCAGCCTCAGAAATTGCAGCCCAAATAAATGCTTCACAGAGTTCAAGTAACAGACACATCTCAACATCAACTGTTCAGAGGCCTTCATGGTCGATTGCTGCAATTAAACCACTACTAAAGGACACCAATAATAAGAAGAGACTTGCTTGGGCCAAGAAACACGAGCAATGTACATTAGACCAGTGGATATTTGTACTTTGGTCTGGAGTCCAAATTTGAGATTTTTGGTTTCAACCGCCATGTCTTTGTGAAACGCGGTGTGCGTGAACGGATGATCTCTGTATGTGTATTTCCCACCGTAAAGCGTGGAGGAGGAGGTGTAATTGTGCTTTGCTGGTGACATTGTCTGTGATTTATTTAGAATTCAAGGCACACATAACCAGCACGGCTACCACAGCATTCTGCAGCGATACGCCATGCCATCTGATTTGGGCTTAGTGGGACTATCATTTGTTTTTCAACAGGACAATGACCCAACACACCTCCAGGCTGTGTAAGGCCATTTTTACCAAGAAGGAGAGTGATGGAGTGCTGCATCAGATGACCTGGCCTCCCCACAATCCCCCGACCTCAACCAAATTGAGATGGTTTGGGATGAGTTGGACCGCAGAGTGAAGGAAAAGCAACCAACAAGTGCTCAGCATATGTGGGAACTCTTTCAAGAATGTTGGAAAAGCATTCCAGGTGAAGCTGGTTAAGAGAATGCCAAGAGTGTGCAAAGCTGTCATTAAGGCAAAGGGTGGCTATTTGAAGAATCTCAAATACTACATGATTCCATATGTGTTATTTCATAGTTTTGATGTCTTCACTATTATGTAGAAAATAGTAAAAATACAGTAAAACCCTTGAATAAGTAGGTGTTCTAAAACTTTGGACCAGTAGTGTATATATACATACATACACATACATACATACATACATATACATACATATATATATACATATCCTTTAAAAAATATATTTTTTCCTTTATTACTTTCCAACCCCATCACCTCTCCCTTAATTGGAGTAAACTAGTGAACAACAATGCTTAGGCCTCTACTTCCAGCTTATACATACTATATACATTTTATGGACACAGTCAATTTTACATTAATTCTATTTTGTTTGTTTTTACTCCTGAACTTCCTCTACCCTCAACCGCTCTGATCATTTTCATGATGTCCATCTTGTTTGCCTCTACATGCCACATCCCCCAAACTGTGCTCTTTCACAAAAGTTCTCAACCTATATACTTATTATGGACACAGTATGTTTTACATTAGTTATTTTGTTGTTATTAGTTGTTATTAGTCCCAATCTTCAGCTCCATTCAACACCTCCCATCTATCTCTTAACACCAACCATATTGGATTTCTACTTGCCATATATTTCTCAACTGTACTGTGATGTTTCACAAAAGTTCTGAACCCTTCTATTCTCATTGTTTCTACAGATTGTAAATTGAAAATAAACATTTTTGCATTATTACATTATCGATCGATTGACTATGACTTTTCAGATCACCCAGTAGTGCTATCTGCAGGGTTAGCTCCAGGTAAATATTGCAATCCTTCAGTCATTCCTGGACCTGTGACCAAAAACAAGCTACAAATGTACAGTACCAAAACAAATGATCTAATGATTCTGTCTTTTCACAGCAAAATCTGCAGAGCTGGAAGATTGTATCCCCAATACAAATAAAAGTATATTGGTTGCAAGAATTTTGTATAATAATTTAAATGGAAAAATTCTAAGTTTTGAACCCGGCTTCCTTTTGCCTATCGGTTTCATACCGATAAAGACAGATTCAGGTTGGATATTCGACGGATATTCGCCTGTAGTTTTCCTTACGTCCACAAACAGCAGTTAGGGACCGTCAACATAGTGTCAAATCTAATTTTTCAAATGTTAAAAGCTCTTTAACCATTACTCCTAAAACGTTAAAAACGGGTTCTAGCTAACCAGATGGCAGAGACACATATTGCACACACATAATTTAAAATAGTGATTTACATCTCGCACTATTTTAAATTATGTATTATAATGGTTTTAATTCAATAGAGCCTTGGTAATGTGAACCACACACCTCAAACAAGGTTCATAATGTACACTCAGTGGATCTACACATTGCACACCCTTTTGTTTGGCCATTTGTATCTCAAGAGATTTCAAATTTCAATCCTGCAGTCCTGCTGCATGGTGGGAGTTATTTCTCCTCCTTTCCACTCTATGTCCACCCAGTCGTCTTTTCCATGGCAGGATCTTCTCATTTGGAAGTAGTCTCTATTTTTCATGTAAACATAATGGGATTCTGATTAGTTATTGGCAAATGAATACACAGGCCAAAACTGTATGCTGTTTTCCTTATCAGCATAATCTAGTAGAGGTAATTTCCTTTATGCCCCATTCTACACACAGCCTAAATTATAGGCACTGAACCATTTACAGGAGAATAATAGAAGTAGCATATAGGATCCAACCCTATCGCAGAGTGAATAAATGTCGAGTGTTTGTAGACTTTAAGAAAAAATTACTAAGTGACAGTTTCATCAGAACGTGCTTAAAGAAAGTCAAATCACAAAGATCACAGATGACAAGGCCCACCAAGTCTATGACAATAACACATTAATTGTAAGCACCAATGTAAAGTGTGTTTTGTCAAAATAAATCTGAAAATGTCAGTTGTTGAACATAATACTTATATTTGCCATAGCAATTTATGATATATGCAGTTGATGAATATTCCATGTACCAACACTACACTCTAAATATTAGGGGTTCTACAAGGGTTCTTCGAAGATCTTCAAGTTATTTGAAGAACCTTAGGGTTCTTGACACTGAAAATTGCCCACAAAAGGTTATTCCAAGAACCCCATAGGCGGTGGGGTTCAACGAGGAACCTCCTTAGTTGGTGGGGGTTCTTGCAGGAACCTAACTGCCCAACTGAAACATTTGGATTTGAATTTGAAAGGACAGCAGGTGCAGGCACTTAACTGAAAAATATAAAGATTTTTAAGGTAAGGTTTGTCCCTTGTATGATCTAAATTGATATTGTTTTATGATGACACTCTCAATCTTTTCATATTTGTACAAATCTTTCTACAACAGAAAATGGACACAATTCAATGGATATGAAATCAACAAAGAGGTAAGAATATATACTGTAGGCTATAAGAATATGTTGAAGGCTTGCTGTATTGGATGCAGATGACTGAACTGCTCACTTTTGTGTCTGTAGGTATACAGATGATGAGGCATACAAAGGTATGTCAATTGGTATTGGTATGTTATGTAGATCACATTTACCATCCTCCTCCCTCTTCAATGAATATCCCATAGGCCTCTACGTTATGGACAGGGTATGTGTATGAAAACCATTATTAAAACAGTTGTTTTCATTCACATTTACCACAAAAACCAAGGTATGAATACTGTCATGTGCATGTTTTGTTAATCGTCTGTATAACTACTATTTTTTGGATTCACAGACTTCACCCTCCCTACACCTCTGATGAATATAACAGGAAACCTGTTCAATCACCATGCACTGCAAAATCATTCTGGCTATGGATACGGAGAACATCAACACATTAACATCAACACGCCAGAGGATATACCCATTGGACTTGGGGCTCTGCTGGGAGTTTACCTCATATTTTGATTTTTTTATTCTGCTTTGCCACTAAAATCAAAATAAACACAGAGAACTAAAATATTGTTTTATTGTTGTTATTGTTAAGTGTATTATTCATAATAATAATGATAATAATAATAGGGGGGGTATCCCAAAAGGTTTTTCAAAAGGTTCTTTGAGGATCCATTAGAAGGGGTTCTTTGAAGAACCCTTTTAAAGAGTTATTCAAATACCTTATATGGGTTCCCCCACAGTTTTAATTTGAAGAACCCCTAAAGGATCCTCCAGGAATCTTTACTTTTTAGACTATACATGTAGGACGGACATTCCCACATACAGTATTCACATACAAAGCTTTCAGCTACGTTCTTACCACTCAGAATCCAGAATGGATATGACAATGGGGCCAGCACAGGACCTAATAAACCCTTACAACAATCTACTTTTTGATATTCTTGACTTCTTATCTGGTCAACTGCTACTGTGTGTCAAGAAAGGAGCCCCAATTTGGGGTTAGTGTACTCCAGTAAAAAAGGGCAGGTTTAGAATAGAAACTATTGCCCCGGGTCCCGTTCATAGGGGCATGAGAGACTAGTCAGTGGTAGAATTGAGTTGGTACTTTATTGGCCCAGACACACACAGACCCACAAGGTTCAGGTCACTCATGGACAGTCATTTTTTTTTCTTCACATTGACGAATTGTGTCTTCTAACTGTCCAAGAATAGGATCCAAAGTGTTAGGAAATATTTCTTCCCATAAATACAAAGGAGGATGTCTCTCCTCATACCTCTGGCACTTTAGTCAAACATCCAGAAAAAACGTTATAATGAGGTGTGTGTGCCCTTTGGAAGACTCTCTCCTTACAGAGAACCCCTGTGGTTCAAGACAAGAGCTACCCTCCCCCTTCAGTCTGCTCTGTGCATGTCTGAAAGTAACAGAGCCAGCAGCCAAGAGAGTTTTTCACAGTATGTCATTCAATTATTACACTTATGAATGTATGTACAATTCTATTATGTATTAGATCCAGTACAATGGAATAACTAACACCTGAATTTGAATGCAGCGTGTTCCGATTCCTCCTCCTCTTTCTGTCCAGCAGGGTCAACCAAAAACACTTGGACTGATGGTTCATGCAGAAACTGGGGAAGCAATATAGAAATGTATTGATCCCTTAAATTATTTTACTATCAAATCACACATATCACAACCCTAATACCTCCTACCAAATATTTACCTAAATCAATTTTGGAAGGATTTTACTCACAATTAACTTCCAGTGGTTCTGGTCCACATTCAATAAACTCAAGACAGCATTGTAGTTACCGAAGTTCACCTGAAATAAATAAATTCACATGCTTGCCACTAAGCCAAACAAAATGTATCAATAGTTAATCCTTTAAAACTCCACTAACATATTTGATTAGTACCTTGGGCAGGCTTTGCTTGCGCACTAAACGTCTTTCTCCATTTAGAATGACTTGGTCTGAGTAAAAGTATGCTTTAGACTAACAACAACCAGTTTAGTGGACAACATGACAACTAATGTCACAGTACCATGCAGCTGTATACGCCAACTACAAAGGACAGTTGCACGTATTTCCAAACAAATGTGGACAAAAACATAACAATAACTATTACAAACAACAGCAAGTATTGCATTGAGTGTATAAGGATGACCAGTGTACAAGCAAACGTAAGTTGCAGTGATCTTGTGCAGAGTGTTGATGGCAAAGTTGACAGATATACAGAGCATCAAGGCCCTCAGGATCACCCTTCCCTGCAGTTCTAGAAATGACATTGCCATAATCTAATATGAGAAGGATGGTCATGTGGATCAGGGTTACTTGTTAGAGAGAGAAATGTAGGAGCGTTCTATTTATGTTTGTATATAAGCAATGCACTGGGAACAATGGATTTCGCTCATTTCCAAATGTGTGACTCAACACGTTTGGCCCCGTGTGGGCAGCCCTTATCAGCCTCAAGTAGTTATGGCCCACAGTCATATATTAAACAGTAGATGGGCTGATGTCATAGGCCAACTGTACAGTTTATTTACTCTTTTAGAGGCCACCCTCAGGCAAATGAGTCCGGTACATCTGGACCAGAACCAGGTTATTCTCCAGTGATGTGACCCTCATCAAAAAACAAGTCCAGAAAATAGTGACGACTGTACTGTCACTACAACAGCATCCCCCTCTACTGTCCAGATCCCACAGCTGACTTAACATTTACCATTGCACTGAGCTGTAGTAATTCTTCATTAACATTCACACAGCTGTGAAAGTGTTTTTATCGCTGCCAACAAGATTTTTATCTTGCAAAGTCAAATTAAACCGAACTAGTTAGTAGTATACGTTTATGTACCAGGGAAAACAAGGCTTTTTGACTTGAAATGACTTACCAGAGTTACACAAAAAGCTTAGTCTTTGATATTTCAACATAGTAAGGACAAAAACGCTTTTAGACCTACAAGCTACATTGAAGCTTCAGACTATATAGTTTCTGTGGGCCAGTTGACAGATAGTTGTTTACATTAACATGGAAAAGCACGGTCTGCAGTCCGACTGGGTAAAAGCATTAATAATGCTTTTAATAGAAGAACCTGTGTTGCTTAGTTCGTTGACTATAAACATTGCCAGATTGTTGACATGACGGTGTCTGTATCATTCAGCAATAGCAACTGTTATCTTTCTGGTGGCAAACAGACTTGCTGTCTCCAGCTGACCATTTGCTTACTGGCCACGGCAAATGTGTGTCTCTGTTATCTTATCAAAGACTACATCGTCCTTAACCACAACCGTTTTCCAAAGCGAAAAAGCAGAGTCATATAGACATTCTAAATTACTCATAAAAGGCTCAGGCCTTTGCGTGACCCTGTACAACACTCTGTCGTTCTCTGCTAACATCAAGGCGGTGACCCGATCCTGTAGGTTCATGCTCTACAACATTCGGAGAGTACGACCCTGCCTTACACAGGAAGGGGCACAGGTCCTAATCCAGGCACTTGTCATCTCCCGTCTGGATTAATGCAACTCGCTGTTGGCTGGGCTCCCTGCCTGTGCCATTAAACCCCTACAACTCATCCAGAATGCCGCAGCCCGTCTGGTGTGCAACCTTCCCAAGTTCTCTCACGTCACCCCGCTCCTCCGCACACTCCACTGGCTTCCAGTTGAAGCTCGCATCTGCTACAAGACCATGGTGCTTGCCTACGGAGCTGTGAGGGGAACGGCACCTCCGTACCTTGAGGCTCTGATCAGTCCCTACACCCAAACGAGGGCATTGCGTTCATCCACATCTGGCCTGCTGGCCCCCCTACCTCTGCGGAAGCACAGTTCCCGCTCAGCCCAGTCAAAACTGTTCGCTGCTCTGGCACCCCAATGGTGGAACAAGCTCCCTCACGACGCCAGGACAGCGGAGTCACTCACCACCTTCCGGAGACACTTGAAACCCCACCTCTTTAAGGAATACCTGGGATAGGATAAAGCACACCCGTCGCTATGGGCGGGCCATAGGGGGCCGGGCCTGCCACCCAAAAATGCTTGTGCCCCCCCCCCCCACTTGAGGGAATTTATTATTAAATATACGTACTGTAGGCTAATAATAATTGTGCCCTGCCCTCCCATGCATTTCATATGCCCCCCTTAAGACTGAGGTCTGGCGACGGGTCTGGGATAAAGTAATCCCTCTACCTTCCTTTACCCCACCCCAGAAAAAAACATATTGTAAAGTGGTTATCCCACTGGCTATAAGGTGAATGCACCAATTTGTAAGTCGCTCTGGATAAGAGCGTCTGCTAAATGACGTAAATGTACAATGTAAATAAAACACTTCAGGAATTCTAGTTTTCGTCAAAGACAAAAGGATTCCCTCTAAGATAGTCACACAAATGTAAGCATTTGAAAAGCCTTTATTAGTGTATTTCTTATTATTACCTTGTAAAAGTTGAATGTAGTTACAGGTGAAGATGGACCTGCTATGTTGTTGTTAGTAGTGGTCCTCTGTAGCTCAATTGGTAGAGCATGGTGCTTGTAACGCCAGGTTAGTGGGTTCGATCCCCGGGACCACCCATACTTAAAAATGTATGCACACATGACTGTAAGTTGCTTTGGATAAAAGCGTCTGCTAAATGGCATATTAGTTGTGTAGCTCTAGCATTTATTTTAAAAAATGTAAAATTGAATAATTTATAATTTATGACAAAAGAAGATTACCGCAAATACTCAGATGTGAAAGTTTACAGGTTTATTCAAGAAATTGGATGTAAGTAATCTGCAGGCTGTCCTCCATTAAAATAACGAATGGTCTTTGAAGGACTAGTAGCCTGCTTACATGAGCACACATTTGAAATAAATATACCACTGGTGAAGAATATGAGACCTGTTGAACCAAACATAAGGGCCTATGGTTGATAGGAGATGAGTGTCACTGGATATTGCAGGATAATTGATAATTGGCTATTAACAAATTGGCTGCAGTGGTTCACATTGCAATCAATACCCTGTTGCCTGCTAGAAATTAGGAATCATTTGACCTGCTGCTATTTTCCATATTTCCCTTCCTCCTCTGCAGAGCCATTGGCTACTCTCCCTAGTGTTAAAAAATATATATATATATATGTATATTTTGTAGTATTTTTTTAGGGGGTAGAACAGCTTTAATACTGCAGATAGATTGTAACTTCCATCAATATAATTGTCTGCATCACTTCCAATCCCCCATATGTTTTTTTTTTGCAAATATATACACTAGCGGTCAAAAGTTTTAGAACACCTACTCATTCAACGGTTTTTCTTTATTTTTTATATTTTCTACATTGTAGAATAATAGTGAAGACATCAAAACTATGAAATAACACATACGGAATCATGTAGTAACCAAAAAAGTGATAAACAAATCAAAATATATTTTATATTTGAGATTCTTCAAATAGCCACCCTTTGCCTTGATGACAGCTTTGCACACTCTTGGCATTCTCTCAACCAGCTTCATGAGGTAGTCACCTGGAATGCATTTCAATTAACAGGTGTGCCTTCTTAAAAGTTAATTTGTGGAATTTCTTTCCTTCTTAATGCGTTTGAGCCAATCAGTTTTGTTGTGACAAGGTAGGGGGGGTATACAGAAGATAGTCCTATTTAGTAAAAGACCAAGTCCATATTATGGCAAGAACACCTCAAATAAGCAAAGAGAAACGACAGTCCATCATTACTTTAACATTTACATTTTTACATTTACGTCATTTAGCAGACGCTCTTATCCAGAGCGACTTACACATTGGTGCATTCACCTTATAGCCAGTGGGATAACCACTTTACAATATGTTTTTTTTTTTTTTTTGGGGGGTGGGGTGGGTTAAGGGGGGGTAGAAGGATTACTTTATACTATCCCAGGTTTTCCTTAAAGAGGTGGGGTTTCAAGTGTCTCCGGAAGGTGGTGAGTGACTCCGCTGTCCTGGCATCGTGAGGGAGCTTGTTCCACCATTGGGATGCCAGAGCAGCGAACAGTTTTGACTGGGCTGAGCGGGAACTGTGCTTCCGCAGAGGTAGGGGGGCCAGCAGGCCAGAGGTGGATGAACGCAATGCCCTCGTTTGGGTGTAGGGACTGATCAAAGCCTGAAGGTACGGAGGTGCCGTTCCCCTCACAGCTCCGTAGGCAAGCACCATGGTCTTGTAGCAGATGCGAGCTTCAACTGGAAGCCAGTGGAGTGTGCGGAGGAGCGGGGTGACGTGAGAGAACTTGGGAAGGTTGAACACCAGACGGGCTGCGACATTCTGGATGAGTTGTAGGGGTTTCATGGCACAGGCAGGGAGCCCAGCCAACAGCGAGTTGCAGTAATCCAGATGGGAGATGACAAGTGCCTGGATTAGGACCTGTGCCGCTTCCTGTGTAAGGCAGGGTCGTACTCTCCGAATGTTGCAGAGCATGAACCTACAGGATCGGGTCACCGCCTTGATGTTAGCGGAGAACGACAGGGTGTTGTCCAGGGTCACGCCAAGGCTCTTCGCACTCTGGGAGGAGGACACAACGGAGTTGTCAACCGTGATGGCGATATCATGGAACGGGCAGTCCTTCCCCAGGAGGAAGAGCAGCTCCGTCTTGCCGAGGTTCAGCTTGAGGTGGTGATCGTCATCCACACTGATATGTCTGCCAGATATGCAGATATATGATTCACCACCTGGTTATCAGAAGGGGGAAAGGAGAATATTAGTTGTGTGTCGTCTGCGTAGCAATGATAAGAGATTCCATGTGAGGATATGACAGAGCCAAGTGACTTGGTGTATAGCGAGAATAGGAGAGGGCCTAGAAATGAGCCCTGGGGGACACCAGTGGTGAGAGCACGTGGTGCGGAGACAGATTCTCGTTTGGATCAAGAAGGTCATTCTGAGAGAGATAGCAAGAGAGTTGGCTAAAGACGGCACGCTCAAGAGTTTTGGAGAGAAAAGAAAGAAGGGATACTGGTCTGTAGTTGTTGACATCAGAGGGATCGAGTGTTGGTTTTTTGAGAAGGGGTGCAACTCTCACTCTCTTGAAGACGGAAGGGACATAGCCAGCGGTCAAGGATGAGTTGATGAGCGAGGTGAGGTAAGGGAGAAGGTCACCGGAGATGGTCTGGAGAAGAGAGGAGGGGATAGGGTCAAGCGGGCAGGTTGTTGGGCGGCCGGCCGTCACAAGTCGCAAGATTTTATCTGGAGAGAGAGGGGAGAAAGAAGTCAAAGCATAGGGTAGGGCAGTGTGAGCAGGACCAGCAGTGTCATTTGACTTAACAAACGAGGATCGGATGTCGTCAACCTTCTTTTCAAAATGGTTGACGAAGTCATCCACAGAGAGGGAGGAGGGGGGAGGGGGCAAAGAGCTTCCTAGGGTTAGAGGCAGATGCTTGGAATTTAGAGTGGTAGAAAGTGGCTTTAGCAGCAGAAACAGATGAAGAAAATGTAGAGAGGAGGGAGTGAAAAGATGCCAGGTCCGCAGGGAGTCTAGCTGCCCGGAGCCCTGTTCTGTGAGCTCGCAATGAGTCATCAAGCCACGGAGCAGGAGGGGAGGACCGAGCCGGCCGGGAGGATAGGGGACATAGAGAGTCAAAGGATGCAGAAAGGGAGGAGAGGAGGGTTGAGGAGGCAGAATTAGGAGATTGGAGGGAGAAGGATTGAGCAGAGGGAAGAGATGATAGGATGGAAGAGGAGAGAGTAGCGGAAGAGAGAGAGCGAAGGTTGCGACGGTGCATTACCATCTGAGTAGGGGCAGAGTGAGTAGTGTTGGAGGAGAGCGAGAGAGAAAAGGATACAAAGTAGTGGTCGGAGACATGGAGGGGAGTTGCAGTGAGATTAGTAGAAGAACAGCATCTAGTAAAGATGAGGTCAAGCGTATTGCCTGCCTTGTGAGTAGGGGGGGACGGTGAGAGGGTGAGGTCAAAAGAGGAGAGGAGTGGAATGAAGGAGGCAGAGAGAAATGAGTCAAAGGTAGACGTAGGGAGGTTGAAGTCACCCAGAACTTTGAGGGGTGAGCCGTCCTCAGGAAAGGAACTTATCAAGGCTTCAAGCTCATTGATGAACTCTCCAAGGGAACCTGGAGGGTGATAAATGACAAGGATGTTAAGCTTGAATGGGCTAGTGACTGTGACAGCATGGAATTCAAATGAGGAGATAGACAGATGGGTCAGGGGAAAAAGAGAGAATGTCCACTTGGGAGAGATGAGGATTCCTGTGCCACCACCCCGCTGACCAGATGCTCTCGGGGTATGCGAGAACACATGGTCAGACGAGGAGAGAGCAGTAGGAGTAGCAGTGTTTTCAGTGGTAATCCATGTTTCCGTCAGCGCCAAGAAGTTGAGGGACTGGAGGGTAGCATAGGCTGAGATGAACTCTGCCTTGTTGGCAGTTCCAGAGGCTGCCTGAGACCTGGAACTCCACATGGGTGGTGCGTGCAGGGACCACCAGGTTAGAGAGGCAGCAGCCACGCGGTGTGAGGCGTTTGTATAGCCTGTGTGGAGAGGAGAGAACAGGGATAGACAGAGGCATAGTTGACAGGCTACATAAAATGGCTACAATAATGCAAAGGAGATCGGAATGAAATGAATTAAACATCTGGGAAAGGAGAGAGCGGGGCCTCCCTCACTTACGTTTCACTGAAACACCCAAATATAACTCTCCCAACTTCCACCTCAGAAACTACAATTGTTGTAAACTACAGCGGTTCAATGTTTTCTAGGAATAGACTCTAACTTATTTTATTCAGCTAGCTAACTTGGTACAGTATTCTTCCGTGAAAATCGTCCAGGGCACCTAGTCATATGACGCCACAGCCAGCTAGCATGCCGGACTCCAACAACACGGTTTAGCACCAATACTCGGCCACAACAAACCACCAGTGTGTCAACACGCCAAGCAGATCATTCGTGTCCGTGTCTAACGTTGTGGGTTAGTCCCGACAGCTTGAGCGAGTCCGTCGTCAACTTATTCAGCCAGTTAGTTAGCTAGAATAGTTAGTATACTAGCTAGCCATTGCTCTCAGATAAAGAAGAAACCCCTCCTCCCACGGCACGAACACACAGAGAGAGCCAAGCTAACGTTAACTAGTCACCCATGTCCCAAATTCCCTTGAACGACTCTGGCTACCAGTATGTAAAAACAAAACACAAATGTAGGTTATAACTTACCCCTAGCAGCTACTGTTAGCTAGCCAAGTGCAAAGCTAGCCACTGAATTGACTCAGCCAGTTCGCGTCTGTTCGCTAGGTCAGTCCAGCTATTGTTTACTAGTAGCAACAAGCTAGCTAAATTTCAAGCACAGTAGCCACTTACTACCTAACGTTAACGCTTTAGACAATGAGGTTAGAAAACAGCTGAATGGTAGGCATTATTGTATGTAATTATTGTAGGCAGCTAGCTGGCGTAATTACAGGTACTCTCAGGTGTGAAACAACTATCCACAGTTGCTAA
Organism: Coregonus clupeaformis; assembly: GCF_020615455.1. Lineage (NCBI taxonomy): Eukaryota > Metazoa > Chordata > Actinopteri > Salmoniformes > Salmonidae > Coregonus > Coregonus clupeaformis. Next base: position 77,784 of record NW_025534307.1, read on the forward strand.
TAGTTACCAGTAGCTACCCGCCAGCTAGTCCAGGTAGAGGGTTAGCGAGCTTCGTGCTTCACCGGGCTCAGGCGAATACAGTACTAACCTACAATAATTACATACAACAACCCACGATAACTACCTACAATACCTAATTACAATCTAAATACATAGTTTAAGCTTTACTCGACAAAGCCCAAACTATGTATATAAGCCATATGAGCCAAGCTTACCTCCCGCCAGAGAGAGACACAACCTCACCCGACGAGGACACAACACATAATAACATGAAGGTCAGTCAATACGGAAAATGTCAAGAACTTTGAAAGATTCTTCAAGTGCAGTCGCAAAAACCATCAAGTGCTATGATGAAACTGGTTCTCATGAGGACCGCCACAGGAATGGAAGAACCAGAGTTACCTCTGCTGCAGAGGATAAGTTCATTAGAGTTACCAGCCTCAGAAATTGCAGCCCAAATAAATGCTTCACAGAGTTCAAGTAACAGACATATCTCAACATCAACTGTTCAGAGGAGGCCTTCATGGTCAAACTGCTGCAATGAAACCACTACTAAAGGACACCAATAAGAAGAAGAGACTTGTTTGGGCCAAGAAACATGAGCAATGGGCATTTGTCCAAATTGGAGGTTTTTGGTTCCAACCGCCGTGTCTTTGTGAGACGCGGTGTGGGTGAACGGATGATCTCTGTATGTGTATTTCCCACCGTAAAGCGTGGAGGAGGAGGTGTTATGGTGTGGGGGTGCTTTGCTGGTGACACTGTCTGTGATAACCAGCACGGCTACCACAGCATTCTGCAGCGATACGCCATCCCATCTGGTTTGGGCTTAGTGGGACTGTCATTTGTTTTTTAACAGGACAATGACCCAACACACCTCCAGGCTGTGTAAGGGCATTTTTACCAAGAAGGAGAGTGATGGAGTGCTGCATCAGATGACCTGGCCTCCACAATCCCCCGAACTCAACCAAATTGAGATGGTTTGAGATGAGTCAGACCGCAGAGTGAAGGAAAGGCAGCCAACAACATTTACATTTAAGTCATTTGGCAGACGCTCTTATCCAGAGCGACTTACAGTTAGTGAGTGCATACATTTTTTATACTGGTCCCCGTGGGAAACGAACCCACAACCCTGGCGTTACAAGCGCCATGCTCTACCAACTGAGCTACAGGGGACTAAGTGCTCAGCATATGTGGGAACTCTTTCAAGACAGTTGGAAAAGCATTCCAGGTGAAGCTGGTTGAGAGAATGCCAAGAGTGTGCAATCTGAAATATTACATGATTCCATATGTGTTATTTCATAGTTTTGATTATTGACTATTATTCTACCATGTGAAAAATAATAAAAATTAAGTAAAACCGTTGAATGAGTAGGTGTTCTAAAATATTTGACCGGTAGTGTATATATACATACACATACATACATACATATAAATACATATATATATATATACACACACATATCCTTTAAAACAATTATTTTTTCCTTTATTACTTTCCAACCCCATCACCTCTCCCTTAATTGGAGTAAACTAGTGAACAACAATGCTTAGGCCTCTACTTCCAACTTATACATACTATATACATTTTATGGACACAGTCAATTTTACAATAATTCTATTTTGTTTGATTTTACTCCTGAACATCCTCTACCCTCAACAGCACTGATCATTTTCATGATGTCCATCCGGTTTGCCTCTACATGCCACATCCCCCAAACTGTGCTCTTTCACAAAAGTTCTCAACCTATATACTTATTATGGACACAGTATGTTTTACATTAGTTATTTTGTTGTTATTAGTTGTTATTAGTCCCAACCTTCAGCTCCATTCAACACCTCCCATCTATCTCTTAACACCATCCATACTGGATTTCTACTTGCCATATATTTCTCAACTGTACTGTGATGTTTCACAAAAGTTCTGAACCCTTCTATTCTCATTGTTTCTACAGATTGTAAATTGAAAATAAACATTTTTGCATTATTACATTATCGATCGATTGACTATGACTTTTCAGATCACCCAGTAGTGCTATCTGCAGGGTTAGCTCCAGGTAAATATGGCAATCCTTCAGTCATTCCTGGACCTGTGACCAAAAAATAGCCTCAAATAGACAGTAACAAAACAAATGATTGAATGATTCTGTCTTTTCGCAGCAAAATCTGCAGAGCTGGGAAGATTGTATCCCCAATATAAATAAATGTATATTGGTTGCAAGAATTTACTATCGGTTTCATACCGAGGTAAAGACAGATTCAGGTTGGATATTTGACGGATATTCGCCTGCAGTTTTCCTTACGTCCACAAACAGCAGTTAGGGACCGTCAACATAGTGTCAAATCTAATTTTAAAAATTTCAAAAGCTTTTTAACTATTACTCCTAAAACTTTAAAAACAGGTTCTAGCTAACCAGATGGCAGAGACACATATTGCACACACTTTTTTTGTTGATTTACATGTCGCACTATTTTAAATTATGTATTATAATTTTTAACCACACACCTCAAACAAGGTTCATAATGTACACTCAGTTGGCCTACACATTGCACAACCTTTTGTTTGGCCATTTGCATCTCAAGAGATTTTACGATTATGTTTAAAAGTTTCAAATTTCAATAGCTCCTTAGTCATATGACTTACAACCCTCAAACTCCTTTCAGAATATCCACTGAGTTGCCTTATATGTAGCACAACCTTTAGTCTGTCCATTTTCATCTCACGCAATTTTACATTAATTTCCAATGTTTTTCAATGTTTCTAATTTCAATAACACCTTGGTCATGTGACCTACAACCCTCAAACTACTTCCATAACATCCACTCACTAGCCTTATATATTGCACACCCTTTTGTTCATCCATTTTCATCAGGTGATTTTACATGAATTTTGCCATGTTTTCCATTGTTTCAAATTTCAATAGCTCCTTGGGCATGTGACCCACAACCCTCAAACTGCTGTCAGAATATCCATTGACAAGCCTTATATATTGCACACACTTTTGTTAATACATTTTCATCTCAGGTGATTTTGCATACATTTTTCTATATTTTCATTGTTTCGAATTTCAATAGCTCTCTGGTTTGTCTATTGTCATCTCACACGATTTAACATACATTTTTCAAACAAAGGAGTGGCTCAAGAAGAAGCACATTAAGGTCCTGGAGTGGCCTAGCCAGTCTCCAGACCTTAATCCCATAGAAAATCTGTGGAGGGAGCTGAAGGTTCAAGTTGCCAAACGTCAGCCTCGAAACCTTAATGACTTGGAGAAGATCTGCAAAGAGGAGTGGGACAAAATCCCTCCTGAGATGTGTGCAAAGCTGGTGGCCAACTACAAGAAACGTCTGACCTCTGTGATTGCCAACAAGGGTTTTGCCACCAAGTGCTAAGTCATGTTTTGCAGAGGGGTCAAATACTTATTTCCCTCATTAAAATGCAAATCAATTTATAACATTTTTGACATGCGTTTTTCTGATTTTCGTTGTTGTTATTCTGTCTCTCACTGTTCAAATAAACCTACCATTAAAATTATAGACTAATCATGTCTTTGTCAGTGGGCAAACGTACAAAATCAGAAGGGGATCAAATACTTTTTTCCCTCACTGTATATTGCACACCCTTTTGTTTGTCCATTTTCATCTCATTGGATTTTACGTGAATTTCTCAAACATTATCATTTCATAGCTCCTTGGTCATGTGACCTACTGACCTCAAACATACTTCAGAATGTCCACCTACTACCCTTCTATATTGCACACATATATTGTTTGTGTACTGTAATCTCACGCGGTGTTACATACATTTTTCATAGTTTTGAATTTCAATAGCTCCTTGGTCATGTCAGTTACACACCTAAGAAGTGTGTAGTGGATATATACCCACATTGCATAACCTAGTTATGTATCTTCTATATTGTTGTACATATTAGAATATTAGTTTGACAATTAGGGGGTTCAGTCCAGTGTTGTGTTTACTCTCTTTTCTTTAATGTTTATCTATAATAATTGGTAGTTCTGAGTACATATTTTCCCTTTCCTTAAGTCTTCATTTTGCTAAAGTATTTAACAGCGGAACACAATAGGAGAGACAAAGAGAATATCTCCTTTCATCATTAATATCAACCATAAAGGAAAAGGGCAAAGTACGAGAGTCACCTTATTCATTGTCCAAAGCAGGGATGGAGAGTGAACTGCACGGCCAGTAAGGAAGACAGCAGTGGGTTTGCTGGTCAATATATATACTGAACATGTACAGTGCCTTGCAAAAGTATTCATCCCCCTTGGCGTTTTTCCTATTACAACCTGTAAATAAAATGGATTTTTATTTGGATTTCATGTAATGGACATACACAAAATAGTCCAAATTGGTGAAGTGAAATGAAAAAAATAACTATTAGCTAAACGTTTCATAAAGATTTTCATTATCAATTGAATTGGTCTTGAAAACGATTCACTCTCACACACAAACACACACGAACACGCATGCACCTAATAGAATTACAGTAATAAGTAATTCTATAAGTGATTCTATAAACGCAACTACCACAGATGTGAGTGACAGCTGTTTTAGGATACTCAATGTTCTATTTATAACCAAATATATTACATATAATTAAGTCATTATTGTCCAGTGAAAATCTTATATTCTGTTAACTCATACCCAAATAGTGTTGTTGACTCATCCTATACTCGTATTTGTGGCCAAAGCATACATTTGAGAAAAAACACTTAAAAACCCCACCTCATACTTGTATCTCAAACAGACCGTTTCAAAAATGCTTGCTATTTCCTCATAGAGGATGATGTCATCCTCCAGAGGAGGATGAGCTGGCCAATCAGAGGTCTACTCCAGTTAATATTTTTAACGACCGGTATACTCCCACCATTCTGTTGTTTGGGTACGCCCTCACCATTCCAACACAGAAAAGCTGCTTTTTAACATACTTAATTTAAAAAAATTGGAAGGAAAACTAGTTACATTTACATTTTAGCAGACGCTCTTATCCAGAGCGACTTACAGTTAGTGAGTGCATACATTTTCATACTGGGCCCCTGTGGGAATCGAACCCACAACCCTGGCGTTGCAAGCGCCATGCTCTACCAACTGAGCTACAGGGCTCCTTCCTTACTACTTTCTCCCTGTAATGGGCACTCTCCCTTCCAAGAAGCTGATTTCTCCACAACACCTCAGGATTGGGGAAGACTGGGCAGTGTTGTCACTGTAGGGTCTGTTTTATGGTTGGGACCACTCCATGGCAGCCATTTTGGAAATAAGAGTGCGGGTTATTATTGGGAGCCACTGGAGACTAGTAAGGATATCTGTGTTCTAAATGGCACCCTATGGGTCCTGGTCAAAAGTAGTGCACTATATAGAGAATAGGGTGCCATTCTCTGGTCTAAAGTAGTGCACTATATAGAGAATGGGGGGCCATTTGAGATGCAGCGTATCACATCATATGGGGATATCATAATCATTTAAGAATCGGATTATGATTTTTTTGTGCTCTCATCATTTGACTAAATTTCACTTCAGCCATGTTCATTGGTCAGTCGTGGTCAGTAGCGCACAACGTAGAATGGAATTTCGACAGGGGAAGGAAAATACTATATTCCAATACCTATCTGCCAGTTAACGAAGCCCACCCCCAAAGGAGAGCTGTGTTGGCCCCTACTGGGGAAGTGGTGGGGGCTTCATGGGTACTGGACCAAAAAGGGCAACACTCACAACAAAGTGGATCGGGCTGGAATATACAGTACACTGGTATATAATAAAGGCAACATCTGAGGAATTCAAGAAAACGAACCATCAAGCAAGGTTATAGGAAGAGGAACATTCTAGGGGAGAGAGGGTTATTAACCAATCAAAACAGGACCACAAGACAGAGTTTCAAGGCTGATGTGTGTATAGTTGTATAAATACTTTATGAAAAGGTGTGAAAGTTGGCACAGTCCATTTGGTCACAGACAAAGGCTTCTTCTTCGTGGCTTCTTAACTCTTCATCTCCTCTGTAAGGGGAATCCATAATAGCCTGTGTGAGTGGCTAGGGCCCTCTAGAGGCTTCTACTGGTAGTGCACTGAGCACCCTGGTATTACACACTGTACTGTACCCAGTCTCTGTGCTACTGGCTTACTTGGTCATTCACACTCTAATGTTGTGTCACTAAAGCAAAGTCACACTTGATGAAGCCACACATATATCACATGCATTTAGCCGATCGTCCAATTCAACACTGGGAGGAAGCTGATTGGTATCAAATACTTGGCTTTCTGTGATGGAGAGGGCAGGGGGTCTCTGGTCTCTGTGATGGAGAGGGCAGAGGGTCTCTGGTCTCTGTGATGGAAAGGGCAGGGGGTCTCTGGTCTCTGTGATGGAGAGGGCAGAGGGTCTCTGGTCTCTGTGATGGAGAGGGCAGGGGGTCTCTGTGATGGAGAGGGCAGAGGGTCTCTGGTCTCTGTGATGGAGAGGGCAGAGGGTCTCTCACTCATATTGTAATTAATTATAGATCATATTTGATCGAAATCTGGACACACTGGATGGTTACTTTAAAAAATATATATATAGAAGACTAGTCGAAAATGACAATGTAAATTACAAGGATGACGAAGGTGATGATGATGATGACTATTTGGCTATTTTTACTATCATTATTTATTATCATACCAATGAATATCAATGAATAACCTAAATATTGAGCCATCGATATAAGCGGTTTTACAATTTGAGTGGAAAGTCTAACTGTAGCAAATAGCCTGATTGCGCAATAAATAATATATATTTTTAAACAACCTAATGGGTTATAAAAGTAACCTAAATAAAATATACATTTAAACATGTAGCCTACAAGTGACTGTAAGCAAATTTAGCAGGTGGATTTCTCACTTACCAGTCCTATAGGAGACGGCTTAGTGGACTTACACATAGGAGTGTAAGTGGCCCCATACTGTTTCCAATCCATTAAATATTTTGAGGAGGAGTTGTTGTTTTTTGACAGCTGGGTTTCTTTCTTGTCGAGACGGAGAAAAGCGGATCCATTAATTGATATAACACAAGTGAGAGAGAGAGAGAGAGAGAGAGAGAGAGAGAGAGAGAGAGAGAGAGAGAGAGAGAGAGAGAGAGAGAGAGAGAGAGAGAGAGAGAGAGAGAGAGGGGCAGGGGAGGTAGAAACAGAGGTGCACTTTCTCCTTTACTGTGATAAATATTCCTCACAAAGAGATTCATTATTCACAGAAATGACTACATTTATTCCAAATTTTAACTTATTAAACCCAGAGTAAAAACGAAAAATACTAATGGGTGAAGGAGCAATGGCTCCTCTTGCAGCCAAATATGTATTTGCCTGCCATAGCCTGAGGGACACTGAATAATTAGCCATTCTTGTGATTTTCCTATTCATTGTAAATGTTGTGGGCCTATGTAGCCAAGTATCTATGATCATATGCTATCCATGTGCGTTTCTTTCGCATTTATCTTAATCTGTTACCCAGTAAACAGCACCCTACTGACAAAAAGCTCTAAAATGAGGCCGAATGATAATTATTTTCCTGACACTGGTCAAAGACCCAAACAAGACATCTTTGAATATAGCCAAAGGGAACGTGATAAGATAATTGTATCGGAGTCCCTTTTTGACATGCCGGGGGGTAATTCTGACCTCTCGAAAGAACTGTTAAACGTATCTAAGCGCCAGACGAGAATGCACCAACATATAGTCACTCTTAGTGATTATGTGCGTCAAGGCGTTATTCCACGGGGACTCAGGTGGCAAAAAGAACCATCATTGGGACAGCGCACAGATGATTTCTGTGAGCGCTGGTGTGCCATCCTGAACAAATGCTCTATTGATTTAATGACATTAATTGTTGACCAGTTGAAAAATGATTTTATTGAAATGGATACCACGATTGAAGAGAAATGCACAGCTCTGCAAAGAGCTGTTAAAGATGATGGCATATTCAATGAATTGATGAAAACTAACCAAGCGCTCCATTACAAGTTGTCTATAGAATTAAAGGAGCTTAAAATCAAGAAATTCAACCAAGACAAAAAAGACAAGGCCGAGGACAAAGTCTACTTCTGGAGAAACCCTGACAAAAGAAGTCCTCCTCCTCCTCTCCATGACAGACGCAGGAGGGGGGCCGCTAACTTCTATCCACTCCCGTCTGACCAACGCTCTACAACTATCGCCTCATCCGCTTCCAGCGCCAGTTTTTTATCCAACGAGAGACTGGGTCGACGGAAGAGCGGAGGTGGCCGCGGTCACGTGTACCGACGAGATGCCGTACACGACGGGGTAAGAAGAAAAGACAACCAGAGGCAGAGGGGGCCGTTCACACGGTCCCAGAACCCACGGGACTGAGTGTCTTTAATTTATCAAGCAAGAGATTGAGTCCTGCCCATGTCTCCTTGCTTAATAAAGGGTTCTCTTTTGTGCCTACAACTCAGTGCAACGATTTCGATGTTAATGTAGACATGTTTAAGTTTTTTTTAGAAACTTCCGTTTAAGGGAATACTTCATTTCCCCTAATCGTGATATTTAAACTGCACATGTAGGTGGCTCACCTGCACATATTCCGACTCCTTTCAGAAGTAAGAGTTATTTTGTACCTCCAGCCAATCGCAATCACTCTATTGAGACATATTGCAGACTCGTTGAAAAATATGTTGGTAATCTCCTTAAGAACAAACAGGAGTACATATCTTTTCAAAATTTACCCAAGGATGAAAAACAAGCTTTGCTTGATTTACAATCCGATACGTCAGTTCTTACCCGCCTGCTGATAAGCGTGGGTCAGTTGTACTCATGGATAGGACAGTTTATGTAAATGAGTGTCACAGACAACTGCTTGACAACACCTTTTACAAGAAACTCAGAAGTGACCCCACTTCCCAATTTCAGAACAACTCCTTTTCTGTCCTAGATGGGTATTTAAGTTCTGGTCAAATCACCAAAAAAAGAACACGATTTTTTGGCTATTCAACACCCTAAATTGGTACTTTCTATACTTTGCGGAAATTACACAAGAATGTTACAAAACCTCCAGGGTGCCCTATTGTAGTGGGCATTGATGCAATAACAGCCCCTTTATCGACCTATGTTGACTTTTTTATTAGATCTCTCGCAGAACAGCTCCCCTCCTTTGTAAAGGACACCAGCAGTATGATTTCTATTATTGAATCTCTTGATCCTCTCCCTGATAATACCTTGTTAGTTACTTTTGATGTTGAGTCGTTATACACGAATATTCCACACGAGGGCGGTATTGAAGCCATGGAACATTTTCTTCTACAACGTGACCCTAATGAACTACCTTCCAGTGCATGCATTATAACATTGGCTGAAATAGTACTCACACACAACTACTTCATGTTTCTAAATGATTTCTTTATTCAGACGAAGGGTACAGCTATGGGATCCCCTATGGCTCCTAACTATGCTAATTTGTATGTGGTGTACATTGAGAAACAGTCAATTTTCAATCCTCTCAAAAATGTTTTCTTGCCTAACATTATTATTTGGAAACCGTACATTGATGATATTTTTGTTCTATGGAGGGGTGATTCGAAACAGCTCCAGGCATTCCATGCTTTTCTTAACTCTTGTTCTGAGCACCTGAGATTTACTATGCAATCTGACACAGGTCAAATCAGTTTCCTTGATCTTCTGATTTTGTGTGAGGATAATACACTGATCTTTACATGAAACCTACTGATCGTAACAGTTTGTTGAGGGCTGATAGTTGTCACCCGCTTCCCTTGAAAAACAGTTTGCCCTACAGCCAATTCTGTCGAATCAAAATAATTTGTAAAAAACAATCAGATTTCGACCGTAATATGGCTGAGACGCAAAGAAAATTCAAGGAGAGGGGGTACAAAAATGGTCAGATTAATACTGCCATTGAGAAAATTCAAAACAGATCGAGACCTGATCTCTTTCAAGGACAGTCTCGCAAAAAGAAGCATTCTTGCGTTCTAACTACACGCTATTCAAAGTGCTCTGAACAAATTAAGGGAATCGTTCACAAACATTGGCACATTCTAAGATCCGATGACAGTATTGGTAATGTGTTTTCAGACCCTCCCTTGGTTGTATTCTCGCGGGGCAGAAATCTCAGAGATCAATTGGTAAACTCTGATTTACCACCCCTAAATATCCCTGCACAAAGTCTATTTGCGCCTCTACCGGATGGAAACTATAACTGTAACGGCTGTGCTCAATGCAATGGCACTTACAAATGTAGATCCTTCAAACACCCCCAAACAGGGAAACAGATCCCAATCAAAGGTGTTATTACGTGCTCCACTAAGGCAGTTATTTATCTTATAACTTGTCCTTGTGGTAAAAATTATGTGGGTAAAACAAAGCGCGAATTAAAAGTACGAATCTCGGAGCATCGTAGCACCATTAGGTGCAAAAACTCGACATACCCAGTCGCTGCCCACTTTTTGGAAGAGAACCACTCGATTTCTTCCCTACGTTATATCGGCATCGAAAAGGTCACCCTCCCTAGGACCACCCTAGGAGAGGGGGTGTACTCGACAACTTATTGATAAAACGAGAGGCTGCCTGGATCTTTAATGTAAAGACCCTTGCTCCCTTCGGTCTCAACGTAGACTTTGATTTGAAGCCATTCTTGTGATTTTGCTATTAATTGTAAATGTTGTGGGCCTATGTAGCCAAGTAACTATGATCATATGCTATCCATGTTTTTTAAATGTTGTTTTTATCTGTGAATTGGACAATGCTATTAGGCCACACCCGGCCATGATTACAGACACCTGCGTGTGTCCTTTGACACTATATAAACTAGTGACCCGCAGTGTTTGTCATTATACTCTGATGAAGACAGCTTGTCTGTCGAAACGTTGGTTATCAGGATATTAAATTATTGCATCTGAGCTCCTAGAGTGTGCGGCTTTCCTTTTCTTTTTCAAGTGTTTTACGCCGTCAGCCAGCACCTCGCCTAAATAGGTGTGCGTTTCTTTCGCCTTTACCGGACACTGAATAATAACATCTGCATAGTAAATAGTAACTTACTTATTATTATTGTTATTGCTATTATTGTCATTACCATTATTATTGTTGTTTATCATTCCAAATAGTAGTGGTATGGGTGGTAATGGTAATGATGGCAGTTTAATGGTAGTAGTGGTAGTAATTATATAATGGTGAAGATGACCGTTATTTAGTTATAAGTTAGTAATAGTTTCATTTAGTTAGATTTGTCTATTTATTATATTTCTATAATTGACTGTTACCATTTTATTGTTGTTATTTATTACCATTTTGTATTATATTTGTTATTGTTTGGCAATATTGAGGCAATGTTTTTCATGCAGAGAGAGAGAGAGAGAGAGAGAGAGAGAGAGTTTGAGTTTTAAATCATCTTTATTGGGTCTGGGAGCCCACCACACAATAAATACTCATACAAAACCGTAGTTACACATCAATTAAAAACACAACTCCAATTCCTCCTCCACAGTAACAAAACACAACAGCCTCTGAATACCCCATATACTCATAAACAGATCAATATTGTTGACAAGTTTATAATAGGCAAACTCAACCCTTATTCTCGCTGCCACTAACACAAAATTAAGCAACACAACTACACCTTTTTGGCTAAACCTGTACTTTGGCCCAAATATATACAGTTGGGAAGAGAAAACCTCTAGTCTTCATCCCATCTCTGCCGCACTGAAGCCCCCCTGGTAACCGTGGAGCGGACCCCATCTGAAGCTCCTGAGTGGCGCAGTGGTCTAAGGCACTGCATTGCAGTGCTAACTGTGCCACTAGAGATCCTGGTTCGAATCCAGGCTCTGTCGCAGCCGGCCGCGACCGGGAGACTCATGGGCGGCGCACAATTGGCCCAGCGTCGTCCAGGGTAGGGGAGGGAATGGCCGGCAGGGATGTAGCTCAGTTGATAGAGCATGGGGTTTGCAACGCCAGGGTTGTGGGTTCGATTCCCACGGGGGGCCAGTATTAAAAAAAAGATGTATTCACTAACTGTAAGTCGCTCTGGATAAGAGCGTCTGCTAAATGACTAAAATGTAAATGTAAATTAAGCTGGCCTGCCCACACGCTTCACTCTTTCCCCAATTGACTCTAGCAGAGGATGCCCCCTCATACACCTTTAAAGCGTTTGAGAGAACCTTAACATCCTAGAAATCCACGGCATGTTGACGCATTTCACTGTCATCAGTGGTCACCTTCCCATCAGGGAGACGAAGGCAGACCATCTGTTTACGTTGCAATGTCGACTGTCCTAGTTTTTTTTTTTAAAGCACTAGGCGCATCCATATCCTTGAGGGAAGCGAAACGAGACCTAATCAAGGCACCCTTCACTCTTTCATGCAGAAACGACCTCAGTTCATGTTTCTTGTCCTGTAAGTTCATGACTAGTCCGGGGTCATTCTGAGTGAGCAACTTTAATTCAATAGATTTGATGTCCTGTTCAAAGGCCCTGATAGTCTCTTTAACTTCAATTCGAGACAGAGCAGTATACTGTTGACAAAATAATCGTATTTGGGCCTTCCCAACCTCCCACCATTGTCTCAAGGACTCAAAATTCCCTTTTGTAACCCTCCATTTTTCCCAAAACAACAAAAACCTTTCACAAAACATGACATCATGTAACAATTTAACATTAAAATAACAATAAGATGATGACCTTCGTGGACAGGACAAGTGAATATCAACAGTGACAATATGGTGATCAGAGAAACCCACAGGAGTAATGTCACACCTTCCAACCCTACTACAGTATTGCTCAGATACATACAACCTGTCTAACCTTGATGCACTGACATGACCTTCATTAACCTTTAGCCATGTGTACTGCCTAACGTTTGCATTCCTTACTCTCCACACATCAGAAAGCTCAAACTCAGTTAACAGACCAGACAGGCAAGTGGCTGACCGCAGGTGAGTTTCTTCAGCGGTGCGATCAACAGTAAAATCCACTGTACAGTTCCAGTCCCCCCCTAAAACCATACACCCCTCTTGGTCACACAGTCTTAAGGTTTCCTTTATTTTATCAAAACCAACAATACGCTCTGTACCCTCATTAGGAGCATAAACATTCACAAAAAAAAAAAAAAACACATAACATCCACCTGTTGTAGATACCACAGTCACCCCTAAGCCTGAAGAAAACAAGATTGCCACCCCAGCACTGAAATTAGTACCATGACTGAGTATATGCTGCCCTTCCCACCACATACCCCAGTAAACCTAATTTTCCTCATCACTATGTGTCTCCTGTAGGAAAACTACATTAAGCCTTTTCTGTTTTATTACTTCTAATACCCAAGCCCTCTTATTCCTGTCCCTTCCTCCATTAATATTGAGAGAACCTACCCTTAGTACCTCCATATAGAAAATAAAAAGGAAAAGCAGAAGATACCACAGAGAAACCAGACAAAGAGCATAGAACACCCTATGAGGCATAATCATCATCATTATTTAAATTTTCTCTTAACCTGACCACGTTTCCCACCACCTTTTGCTGCTGCAACAGCAGTAACACATTTCCTCAAGCGAAACCGCTTCTTCTCACTCACCTGGTCTAACCCCACCGTCTTCTGTAACATCACAGCTGACCTCACAAACTTATCAACATCAAAATCATCTGCCAATTTGACAGATTTCCCAAAAGTCTGATCCAGAAACCCATTTACCTCCTCTAGATCGTAAATTGAGTCCTCACCAGCTGATATCGTATCGAGAGATATCCATATCCTTCTCCTGATCCTCCTCAACTGAGGCCACAGACCACTGACTCCCCTCTACCACATCCCTTTCAACACTCCCCACTTGCACCCCATCACTCGTACCAGGCATCTCCTCCACTACCTGGGAGACTAGCCCCACCTGAACCCCATTACTCGTAGTGGGCATCTCCTCCACTACCTGGGAGACTAGCCCCACCTGAACCCCATTACTTGTAGTGGGCATCTCCTCCACTACCTGGGAACCTAGCTCCACATGAACCCTCTCCTTTAACCCATTACTTGTAGTGGGCATCTCCTCCACTACCTGTGAGATTAGCTCCACATGTACCCCCTCCTGTACCACAGCACTCGTACTGGGCACCTCCTCACCAGTCTGAGGAAATGGCCCTTCAGATCCATCCTTACCTTCTACAACAATATTTTTCTGCTGCATAACATTTCCCTCTGGTACAAGTTGCAACTCTGTGCCCTCTACATGGACAACTTGTTCCTCAGCAACATATGCTTGTGGCTGCTCTACCACTGTCAGCCCACCTCTTCCTACATCAGTGGGCCCAGGCGTTACGAGGACCACCTGCGCCCCTCCCTCTGCCTTCTCCCTTTTCGGGCAAGCATGTCGCTTATGACCAACATCCCCACACTCAAAACACAGTTGACTACCCGTACTAGCATAAGCCATATACAGTCTATTGTCATACTTGACTTTAAACGATAACTCCAAAGTCTGCTCCGGTGAGTCCAAAAACATAAACACCTGTCGCCGAAACGACATAACCTGTTTCAACGACGGGTGTTTGCAACCCATTGGGACAACCTTAATTGAACTTGCAAACTTCCCAAAGCGCAATAACTCGCGCTCCAATAGCTCATTTGGAATAAACGGCAGTACATTTGAAATCGTTACCCTTGTTGACGGGAGAAAAAAGCGGCATAACTTGAATAAACATTCCTTTAAGAAGTACGCCATGCTCAAACATATGATCAACAAGGCGCTCTTCTTTAAGAAATACCACCACCGCTTTATTCATCCGTGACGCATAAGCAACATTCTCATATCCTACCTTCTCTCCTACGGCGACCAGAAACTCCTCCACCCTGACAGTAGCTTCAGCAACACACCTAAAGCCGTGCCGAAGTGACAGGGACGGCGTCCCCATTCGGGCCGCCATCCCCACCAAAATCAGGGTAATTTCGACACGAAAAACAATATACTTAATTCTACCACAACAAGAAAATATAAATAATAACCTTAATCATGCATAGAAGAAAAAAGGATATCACCAAGAAAAGGAAAACCCAGGATATCTTACTCTACACAACACTCGCACTTAGCACTCACTCAAACAATTCCCAGCATGCACCAAACACTCCCAGCATGGAGGGAGAGAGAGACAGAGAGAGAGAGAGAGAGAGAGAGATTTTTCACAATTTCATAGTATTATTTCAACCTCATATTGTGGAAATATAACACACAGGAAAATCACATTTTTGCCAAAGATGCAGGTTTTGTTTTGTTATATTTTTTATTGAACGTTCTGAGAGTATGTTTTTGTTTATTATTATTTTTTATACAGGAGCAGCTGCCTTCTTGGCCAGGTATCCCTTGGAAAAAACTCAGGTTGGCATTTATTGTCATGAAGGCAGCTCTGCAGAGTGGTCACTAGCTGGCACAGCCACAAAGTCATAAAATCGGATTTTTATATATATATCTTTGCGTGATTTCCTGGATATAAATGGATATAAAACGTTGTTTCCTGAGGTTTCAAATGCTTTGACTATCAGCCAGAAACTGCCATAACATATTTCGTCAGCCTTGATACATAAGCTACTGCTGTTTTATAGTTATTTTCTTCAAGTGAAACAAGGTCAGGTGGTTTTCAGATGATCACATCTGTATTACTTAACATTATACATTTGTTTTTTCTTTGAATAAAATTAAACATGTTTTTAAAACGAATCTATTGTCGTGAGAATTGTGAATAGTTGTATTTCTGTTATGAAATTGTCTTCAGTATTTCTAGTCTTTCATTCTGTGTTTACTTCCAATTGAAGCAAAAGTGTTCTGGTTAGATTTTGCATTGACATAATGAACCCATATTATTTTATGCTCAACGTAATCTATAAAAAAAATGTTTAGAAAAAAATAAAAAATAAAAATAAAAACATTTGTAAAGTGGTTGTCCCACTGGCTATCATAAGGTAAATGCATCAATTTGTAAGTCGCTCTGGATAAGAGCGTCTGCTAAATGACGTAAATGTAAATGTAATGTAAATGTAAGCTGTGTAAATGATTGCTTTCAGGGTTTATTCATAAAGTGATTGCGCTGTCACATTGTTAGACATGATAATCTATGCCATACAATGCATTGCTCTTGAATAAACATCAATCATTTGATGTCTTGTGTTGTTGTAATTCATACCAACGAATATCAATGAATAACCTAAATATTGAGCTATCGATATAGCGTTTTTACAATTTGAGTGGAGTCTAAATGTAGCATATAGCCTGATGCCATGTTTCTTTGCGAGAAAATAGAGAGAGAGAGAGAGAGAGCGAGGAGAGAGAGAGAGAGAGAGAGAGAGAGAGAGAGAGAGAGAGAGAGAGAGAGAATATAAAGTAGTCAAGATTTTTGTTCGCCTCATAAATTCATCATGAATTCCACTCAGATGTTCAACCGCTCGGGTCCATGCGATGCACATACTTTTGACAACGGAACGGAAGAAGACAACTACAACTTCGACCTTGGAGGCTGCCTTTTTTTGTTCATATTGCCATATGATGCGGTAGTTAATGTGCTTGCTTTTGTTTTTTCAATACTCACAAGCATCTCTTTGGCTGTGAACGGATTCACTTTGTTGGGACTGAGACACTCGGAGGACCTGTCTTGGGAGCCACGCTACGCCCTGCTGAAGAACTTGATTCTGAGTGACATGGTGCAAACCATCAATTTGGGCCCCTTTGTGACCCACTGCTTACTGCACAGAAGCACAATGAACTTTGACACCTTGTGCCTCCTCCAGTATTTCACCGGCAGCGTCTGCATCTTCAGCAGCCTCATCACCATCACCTGCATGGCCATTGAGCGCTACCTGTATGTGTGCCATGCCCTCCACTACCTGTCCATCATCACCCCACTGCGCCTTCGCCTCACGGTCGGCCTCACCTGGGTCTTGTCCGTCAGCGTTGGCTGCATTAACGTCACCCTGCTACACCAGGGGAAGGGGGAGTATGGTACAGCAACCTCTGGACTCATATGTGAGCCTGACATCGTGGAACAGCACATGGGCTTCCCCAGGGTAGCGGCTATCACCCGCAAGCTGGTGGGCTTCATCCTCACCCTGCTCTGCCTCCTCAGCTACTTCTTTGCCTATGTGCGGATTCACCAGAACGCCCCCGACGCTGTGGTGCCCTTCAACATGGTGAACAAGCGGGCACGCAACACTGTGCTGTTCTACGGTGGGATGCTGTTCCTGCAGCTACTCCCGATGTTCCTTAAGATCACCTCAGATGCTCTGTGGGAGCTGGAGGGCACAGGGGCCATGATGGCCCCCCTGACTGCCCCCTCTGGGGCTGGGCCCTCACTGTCAACTGGAACTGTGCACATCTCTCTTCTAATTATCATAATCATAACACCCTGTATCAATCCAATAATCTATGGCATTTGTCATTGGGAGGTGCGTCAGGCACTGTTCAGACTCTTCTGGTGGAAGGGCGAACGCCCTGAGCTGGAGCTGGAGCTTGAAAGGATGTAGGTGAGGTCACAGCACAGGGCAGGTGTGTTTGAGTGAGGCAGGGGAGAGCTGGGAGAGGGGTCTCCCAGATATGGCAGCTGAGGAGAGGGACGATGAGATGCATTCAATTTGGAAGGAGCCATAACATATTTCGTCAGCCTTGATACATAAGCTACTGCTGTTTTATAGTTATTTTCCTCAAGTGAAACAAGGTCAGGTGGTTTTCAGATTATCACATCTGTATTACTTAACATTATACATTTGTTTTTTCTTTGAATAAAATTAAACATGTTTTTAAAACAAATCTATTGTCGTGAGAATTGTGAATAGTTGTATTTCTGTTATGAAATTGTCTTCAGTATTTCTAGTCTTTCATTCTGTGTTTGCTTCCAACTGAAGCAAACGTGTTCTGGTTAGATTTTGCATTGACATGATGAACCCATATTATTTTATGCTCAAGGTAATCTATAAAAATAAAAAATGGCGGCAGGTAGCTTAGTGGTTAAGACCGTTGTTCCAGAAACCGAAAGGTCGCTGGTTCTAATCCCCGAGCCGACTACGTGAAAAATCTGTTGATGTGCCCTTGAGCAAGGCACTTAACCCTAATTGCTCATGTAAGTCGCTCTGGATAAGAGTGTCTGCTAAAATGTAAAGAAATTTTGAAAAATAAAAAATGTTTAAAGTGGTTGTCCCACTGGCTTTCATAAGGTAAATGTACCAATTTGTAAGTCACTCTGGATAAGAGCGTCTGCTAAATGACGTAAATGTAATCTGTGTAAATGATGGCTTTCAGTGTTTATTCATAAAGTGATTGCGCTGTCACATTGTCAGACATAATAATCTATGCCATACAATGCATTGCTCTTGAATAAACATCTATAATTTGATGTATTGTGTTGTTGTTATTTTCATGGAGATGAGTGTCACTGGATTTTGCAGGATAATGGATAATTGGCTATTAACAAATTGGCTGCAGTGGTTCACATTGCAATCAATACCCTGTTGCCTGCTAGAAATTAGGAATCATTTGACCTGCTGCTATTTTCCATATTTCCCTTCCCTCTTTTGTAGTATTTTTTTAGGGGGTAGAACAGCTTTAATACTGCAGATAGATTGTAACTTCCATCAATATAATTGGCTGCATCACTTCCAATCCCCCATGTTTTATTTTGCAAATATATACACTAGCGGTAAAACGTTTTAGAACCCCTACTCATTCAACGGTTTTTCTTTATTTTTACTATTTTCTACATTGTAGAATAATGGTGAAGACATCAAAACTATGAAATAACACATACGGAATCATGTAGTAACCAAAAAAGTGTTAAACAAATCAAAATATATTTTATATTTGAGATTCTTCAAATAGCCACCCTTTGCCTTGATGACAGCTTTGCACACTCTTGGCATTCTCTCAACCAGCTTCATGAGGTAGTCACCTGGAATGCATTTCAATTAACAGGTGTGCCTTCTTAAAAGTTAATTTGTGGAATTTCTTTCCTTCTAAATGCGTTTGAGCCAATCAGTTGTGTTGTGACAAGGTGGTGGGAGGGGGGCGGGGGGTCAGTCAATACGGAAACTTTCAAGAACTTTGAATGTTTCTTCAAGTGCAGTCGCAAAAACCATCAAGCGCTATGATGAAACTGCTTCCCATGAGGACTGGCACAGGAATGGAAGACCCAGAGTTACCTCTGCTGCAGAGGATAAGTTCATTAGAGTTACCAGCCTCAGAAATTGCAGCCCAAATAAATGCTTCACAGAGTTCAAGTAACAGACACATCTCAACATCAACTGTTCAGAGGCCTTCATGGTCGATTGCTGCAATTAAACCACTACTAAAGGACACCAATAATAAGAAGAGACTTGCTTGGGCCAAGAAACACGAGCAATGTACATTAGACCAGTGGATATTTGTACTTTGGTCTGGAGTCCAAATTTGAGATTTTTGGTTTCAACCGCCATGTCTTTGTGAAACGCGGTGTGCGTGAACGGATGATCTCTGTATGTGTATTTCCCACCGTAAAGCGTGGAGGAGGAGGTGTAATTGTGCTTTGCTGGTGACATTGTCTGTGATTTATTTAGAATTCAAGGCACACATAACCAGCACGGCTACCACAGCATTCTGCAGCGATACGCCATGCCATCTGATTTGGGCTTAGTGGGACTATCATTTGTTTTTCAACAGGACAATGACCCAACACACCTCCAGGCTGTGTAAGGCCATTTTTACCAAGAAGGAGAGTGATGGAGTGCTGCATCAGATGACCTGGCCTCCCCACAATCCCCCGACCTCAACCAAATTGAGATGGTTTGGGATGAGTTGGACCGCAGAGTGAAGGAAAAGCAACCAACAAGTGCTCAGCATATGTGGGAACTCTTTCAAGAATGTTGGAAAAGCATTCCAGGTGAAGCTGGTTAAGAGAATGCCAAGAGTGTGCAAAGCTGTCATTAAGGCAAAGGGTGGCTATTTGAAGAATCTCAAATACTACATGATTCCATATGTGTTATTTCATAGTTTTGATGTCTTCACTATTATGTAAAAAATAGTAAAAATACAGTAAAACCCTTGAATGAGTAGGTGTTCTAAAACTTTGGACCAGTAGTGTATATATACATACATACACATACATACATACATACATATACATACATATATATACATATCCTTTAAAAAATATATTTTTTTCCTTTATTACTTTCCAACCCCATCACCTCTCCCTTAATTGGAGTAAACTAGTGAACAACAATGCTTAGGCCTCTACTTCCAGCTTATACATACTATATACATTTTATGGACACAGTCAATTTTACATTAATTCTATTTTGTTTGTTTTTACTCCTGAACTTCCTCTCTCCTCAACCGCTCTGATCATTTTCATGATGTCCATCCGGTTTGCCTCTACATGCCACATCCCCCAAACTGTGCTCTTTCACAAAAGTTCTCAACCTATATACTTATTATGGACACAGTATGTTTTACATTAGTTATTTGGTTGTTATTAGTTGTTATTAGTCCCAACCTTCAGCTCCATTCAACACCTCCCATCTATCTCTTAACACCAACCATATTGGATTTCTACTTGCCATATATTTCTCAACTGTACTGTGATGTTTCACAAAAGTTCTGAACCCTTCTATTCTCATTGTTTCTACAGATTGTAAATTGAAAATAAACATTTTTGCATTATTACATTATCGATCGATTGACTATGACTTTTCAGATCACCCAGTAGTGCTATCTGCAGGGTTAGCTCCAGGTAAATATTGCAATCCTTCAGTCATTCCTGGACCTGTGACCAAAAACAAGCTACAAATGGACAGTACCAAAACAAATGATCTAATGATTCTGTCTTTTAACAGCAAAATCTGCAGAGCTGGAAGATTGTATCCCCAATACAAATAAAAGTATATTGGTTGCAAGAATTTTGTATAATAATTTAAATGGAAAAATTCTAAGTTTTGAACCCGGCTTCCTTTTGCCTATCGGTTTCATACCGATAAAGACAGATTCAGGTTGGATATTCGACGGATATTCGCCTGTAGTTTTCCTTACGTCCACAAACAGCAGTTAGGGACCGTCAACATAGTGTCAAATCTAATTTTTCAAATTTTAAAAGCTCTTTAACCATTACTCCTAAAACGTTAAAAACGGGTTCTAGCTAACCAGATGGCAGAGACACATATTGCACACACATAATTTAAAATAGTGATTTACATCTCGCACTATTTTAAATTATGTATTATAATGGTTTTAATTCAATAGAGCCTTGGTAATGTGAACCACACACCTCAAACAAGGTTCATAATGTACACTCAGTGGATCTACACATTGCACACCCTTTTGTTTGGCCATTTGTATCTCAAGAGATTTCAAATTTCAATCCTGCAGTCCTGCTGCATGGTGGGAGTTATTTCTCCTCCTTTCCACTCTATGTCCACCCAGTCGTCTTTTCCATGGCAGGATCTTCTCATTTTGAAGTAGTCTCTATTTTTCATGTAAACATAATGGGATTCTGATTAGTTATTGGCAAATGAATACACAGGCCAAAACTGTATGCTGTTTTCCTTATCAGCATAATCTAGTAGAGGTAATTTCCTTTATGCCCCATTCTACACACAGCCTAAATTATAGGCACTGAACCATTTACAGGAGAATAATAGAAGTAGCATATAGGATCCAACCCTATCGCAGAGTGAATAAATGTCGAGTGTTTGTAGACTTTAAGAAAAAATTACTAAGTGACAGTTTCATCAGAACGTGCTTAAAGAAAGTCAAATCACAAAGATCACAGATGACAAGGCCCACCAAGTCTATGACAATAACAAATTAATTGTAAGCACCAATGTAAAGTGTGTTTTGTCAAAATAAATCTGAAAATGTCAGTTGTTGAACATAATACTTATATTTGCCATAGCAATTTATGATATATGCAGTTGATGAATATTCCATGTACCAACACTAAACTCTAAATATTAGGGGTTCTACAAGGGTTCTTCGAAGATCTTCAAGTTATTTGAAGAACCTTAGGGTTCTTGACACTGAAAATTGCCCACAAAAGGTTCTTCCAAGAACCCCATAGGAGGTGGGGTTCAACGAGGAACCTCCTTAGTTGGTGGGGGTTCTTGCAGGAACCTAACTGCCCAACTGAAACATTTGGATTTGAATTTGAAAGGACAGCAGGTGCAGGCACTTAACTGAAAAATATAAAGATTTTTAAGGTAAGGTTTGTCCCTTGTATGATCTAAATTGATATTGTTTTATGATGACACTCTCAATCTTTTCATATTTGTACAAATCTTTCTACAACAGAAAATGGACACAATTCAATGGATATGAAATCAACAAAGAGGTAAGAATATATACTGTAGGCTATAAGAATATGTTGAAGGCTTGCTGTATTGGGTGCAGATGACTGAACTGCTCATTTTTGTGTCTGTAGGTGTACAGATGAGGAGGCATACAAAGGTATGTCAATTGGTATTGGTATGTTATGTAGATCACATTTACCATCCTCCTCCCTTACCTCTTCAATGAATATCCCATAGGCCTCTACATTATGGACAGGGTATGTGTATGAAAACCATTATTAAAACAGTTGTTTTCATTCACATTTACCACAAAAACCAAGGTATGAATACTGTCATGTGCATGTTTTGTTAATCGTCTGTATAACTACTATTTTTTGGATTCACAGACTTCACCCTCCCTACACCTCTGATGAATATAACAGGAAACCTGTTCAATCACCATGCTCTGCAAAATCATTCTGGCTATGGATACGGAGAACATCAACACATTAACATCAACACGCCAGAGGATATACCCATTGGACTTGGGGCTCTGCTGGGAGTTTACCTCATATTTAGATTTTTTTATTCTGCTTTGCCACTAAAATCATAATAAACACAGAGAACTAAAATATTGTTTTATTGTTGTTATTGTTAAGTGTATTATTCATAATAATAATGATAATAATAATAGGGGGGGGTATCCCAAAAGGTTTTTCAAAAGGTTCTTTGAGGATCCATTAGAAGGGGTTCTTTGAAGAACCCTTTTAAAGAGTTATTCAAATACCTTATATGGGTTCCCCCACAGTTTTAATTTGAAGAACCCCTAAAGGATCCTCCAGGAATCTTTACTTTTTAGACTATACATGTAGGACGGACATTCCCACATACAGTATTCACATACAAAGCTTTCAGCTACGTTCTTACCACTCAGAATCCAGAATGGATATGACAATGGGGCCAGCACAGGACCTAATAAGCCCTTACAACAATCTACTTTTTGATATTCTTGACTTCTTATCTGGTCAACTGCTACTGTGTGTCAAGAAAGGAGCCCCAATTTGGGGTTAGTGTACTCCAGTAAAAAAGGGCAGGTTTAGAATAGAAACTATTGCCCCGGGTCCCCGTTCATAGGGGCATGAGAGACTAGTCAGTGGTAGAATTGAGTTGGTACTTTATTGGCCCAGACACACACAGACCCACAAGGTTCAGGTCACTCATGGACAGTCATTTTTTTTTCTTCACATTGACGAATTGTGTCTTCTAACTGTCCAAGAATAGGATCCAAAGTGTTAGGAAATATTTCTTCCCATAAATACAAAGGAGGATGTCTCTCCTCATACCTCTGGCACTTTAGTCAAACATCCAGAAAAACGTTATAATGAGGTGTGTGTGCCCTTTGGATGACTCTCTCCTTACAGAGAACCCCTGTGGTTCAAGACAAGAGCTACCCTCCCCCCTTCAGTCTGCTCTGTGCATGTCTGAAAGTAACAGAGCCAGCAGCCAAGAGAGTTTTTCACAGTATGTCATTCAATTATTACACTTATGAATGTATGTACAATTCTATTATGTATTAGATCCAGTACAATGGAATAACTAACACCTGAATTTGAATGCAGCGTGTTCCGATTCCTCCTCCTCTTTCTGTCCAGCAGGGTCAACCAAAAACATTTGGACTGATGGTTCATGCAGAAACTGGGGAAGCAATATAGAAATGTATTGATCCCTTAAATTATTTTACTATCAAATCACACATATCACAACCCTAATACCTCTTACCAAATATTTACCTAAATCAATTTTGGAAGGATTTTACTCACAATTAACTTCCAGTGGTTCTGGTCCACATTCAATAAACTCATGACAGCATTGTAGTTACCGAAGATCACCTGAAATAAATACATTCACATGCTTGCCACTAAGCCAAACAAAATGTATCAATAGTTAATCCTTTAAAACTCCACTAAAAGATTTGATTAGTACCTTGGGCAGGCTTTGCTTGCGCACTAAACGTCTTTCTCCATTTAGAATGACTTGGTCTGAGTAAAAGTATGCTTTAGACTAACAACAACCAGTTTAGTGGACAACATGACAACTAATGTCACAGTACCATGCAGCTGTATACGCCAACTACAAAGGACAGTTGCACGTATTTCCAAACAAATGTGGACAAAAACATTACAATAACTATTACAAACAACAGCAAGTATTGCATTGAGTGTATAAGGACGACCAGTGTACAAGCAAACGTAAGTTGCAGTGATCTTGTGCAGAGTGTTGATGGCAAAGTTGACAGATATACAGAGCATCAAGGCCCTCAGGAGCACCCATCCCTGCAGTTCTAGAAATGACATTGCCATAATCTAATATGAGAAGGATGGTCATGTGGATCAGGGTTACTTGTTAGAGGGAGAAAAGTAGGAGCGTTTTATTTATGTTTGTATATAAGCAATGCACTGGGAACAATGGATTTCGCTCATTTCCAGATGTGTGACCCAACACGTTTGGCCCCGTGTGGGCAGCCCTTATCAGCCTCAAGTAGTTATGGCCCACAGTCATATATTAAACAGTAGATGGGCTGATGTCATAGGCCAACTGTACAGTTTATTTACTCTTTTAGAGGCCACCCTCAGGCAAATGAGTCCGGTACATCTGGACCAGAACCGGGTTATTCTCCAGTGATGTGACCCTCGTCAAAAAAACAAGTCCAGAAAATAGTGACGACTGTACTGTCACTACAACAGCATCCCCCTCTACTGTCCAGATCCCACAGCTGACTTAACATTTACCATTGAACTGAGCTGTAGTAATTCTTCATTAACATTCACACAGCTGTGAAAGTGTTTTTATCGCTGCTAACAAACAAGATTTTTATCTTGCAAAGTCAAATTTAACAGAACTAGTTAGTAGTATACGTTTATGTACCAGGGAAAACAAGGCTTTTTGACTTGAAATGACTTACCAGAGTTACACAAAAAGCTTAGTCTTTGATATTTCAACATAGTAAGGACAAAAACGCTTTTAGACCTACAAGCTACATTGAAGCTTCAGACTATATAGTTTCTGTGGGCCACTTGACAGATAGTTGTTTACATTAACATGGAAAAGCACGGTCTGCAGTCCGACTGGGTAAAAGCATTAATAATGCTTTTAATAGAAGAACCTGTGTTGCTTAGTTCGTTGACTATAAACATTGCCAGATTGTTGACATGACGGTGTCTGTATCATTCAGCAATAGCAACTGTTATCTTTCTGGTGGCAAACAGACTTGCTGTCTCCAGCTGACCATTTGCTTACTGGCCACGGCAAAATGTGTGTCTCTGTCATCTTATCAAAGACTACGTTGTCCTGAACCACAACCGTTTTCCAAAGGGAAAAAGCAGAGTCATATAGACATTCTAAATTACTCATAAAACACTTCAGGAATTCTAGTTTTCGTCAAAGACAAAAGGATTCCCTCTAAGATAGTCACACAAATGTAAGCATTTGAAAAGCCTTTATTAGTGTATTTCTTATTATTACCTTGTAAAAGTTGAATGTAGTTACAGGTGAAGATGGACCTGCTATGTCGTTGTTAGTAGTGGTCCTCTGTAGCTCATTGGTAGAGCAAGGCGCTTGTAACGCCAGGGTAGTGGGTTCGATCCCCGCGACCACCCATACGTAAAAATGTATGCGCACATGACTGTAAGTCGCTTTGGATAAAAGCATCTGCTAAATGGCATATTATTATATTATTATTAGTAGTGTAACTCTAACATTTTTAAAAAAAATAATTAAATAGAATAATTAATCATTTATGACAAAATAACATTACCGCAAATACTCAGATGTGAAAGTTTACATGTTTATTCAAGAAATTGGATGTAAGTAATCTGCAGGTTGTCCTCCATTAAAATAACTAATGGTCTTCGAAGTACTAGTGGCCTGCTTACATGAGCACACATTTGAAATAAATATACCACTGGTGAAGAATATGAGACCTGTTGAACCAAACATAAGGGCCTATGGTTGATAGAGAAGAAAGAAAGGTGTTTTGGAGAAAACTTCAGGTTGAGTTCTGGATTTTGTTGCACAAGTACACACAACATTCCTAAATGGACAGACAAATTGGCAGAGCATACACCCTCTACCGAAGTATCACTGATCTGGTAAGAAAACGTGACAAACTTTATAGTCAGCCATCAAAGAAACACAGGGCTTGTCAGCACTTTTGCATACAGAACAAAGCGATCCTGCAGGTATTGTTACAATACAGTACATATTATCTCTGCAGGGGTCTCAGACAAACTGGCCACATGTGAGTCCTTACCCATCCTTCCTGTCAGGTTAATAGACATGAGGCTGTCTCTGTGAAGAAGGCTATGGATATTGTCATGGATCTGGGGGCGTCTAAAAATGTATGCACTCACTAACTGTAAGTCGCTCTAGATAAGAGCCTCTGCTAAATGACTAAAATGTAAATGTCTACAGATAGAGGGCTCTCATGTGTTATGAAACTGGAGCGGGGTGGCCTGGTGCTTATAACATAATGACACCTGACTGGAGCCAGACTGAAAAGGCATCAGTACCGTCCACTCAGCAGGACCTGAGAAAGCAAGAAACTGGAGACAACATTTTATTGACCGACCATAAGACTTACAAACAATTATAACATTAACTGAATTTCAACAGTTACACGGTCTTTGACCATCCTAGTGAAGCTTGAGGACTGTTAGAAAGGAGTATAGGGACCATCGAATATCCTGCGTTGTGAGATTGTAATGTCCTGGAAGGGTTTGAGGGTACAAGGGGGTCAGACAGAAAATATTAATCACTGTTAACTACTCTGTTAGTCAGATACTCTCTTTTTCCCCTAATGACTTCTGAGTGTGGGTGTCCACTTTGCAGCAATGTCCACACCTACTGGGTCTCAGGCTTACATATTTAAGTCTAATAGCGTGAGATGAAGGTAGACAAACAACAGAGTGTGCGACATGAAGGCTTAGTGAGTGGACATTCTGAACCTTGTTTGAGGTCAGTAGGTCACATGACCAAGGAGCTATTGAAATTTAAAATGTTAAAAAATTCATGTAAAATCATGTGAGATAAAAATGAACAAACTAAAGGGTGTGCAATTTGTAGGTCCACTGAGTGTACATTCTGAACCTTGAGGTCAGTAGGTCACATGACCAAGGAGCTATTGAAATTTAAAATTGTGAAAAAATAATGTACAATCGTGTGAGATGAAAATGGACAAACTAAAGGGTGTGCAATATAGAAGGGTAGTCAGTGGACATTCTGAACCTTGTTTGAGTCCAGTAGGTCACATGACCAAGGAGCTATTGAAATAAAACATTTTGGAAAATGTACAGTATGTAAACTCATGTATATATATATATATATATATATATATATGAACTCATGTGAGAAGAAAAGGGACAAACAAAAGCTTGTATATAGTAGTCAGACATCCTGAACGTTGCTGGGTCCCGGGGAGGGATATCCTCGATCCCTCCCTGTTACGGGATTTCCACCGTCGCCATCCGGCTCGCCCTGCACCACGTCCTCCTGGCAATCCCCGAGGCCGGTGTCGGCGCGCTGCTGGAGCTGCGTGTCAAGGGGGGGTACTGTCACGACTTCCTCCGAAGCTGCCTCCTCTCCTTCTTCAGCCAGGCTTCGGCGTTCGTCGTCACCGGACTTCTAGCCACTGCCGCTCCTCATCTCATCATTCCATTTGTTTTGTCTTGTCTATTACACACACCTGGTTCATATCCCCTCATTAGTACGTGTATAAGTGTTCCCTCTGCCCCCTTGTCCTTGTGGGTGATTGTTTATTGTGAGGAGATTTGAGCTCAGTGTATTTTGTATTGCCGGGGTATTTTCCCCATGTGCCTGTTTGTTCCAGTGCGCCTGTTTTACGCACTGGACTTGTTATGCTGTATTACGGAATAAACTCTGTATACTGCGCCTGACTCCTTCAAATCACGCATCACAATATAGAAGAGTAGTCAGTGGACATTCTGAACCTTGGTTGAAATTCGAATGTAAAAAAGGTTTGTACTTTGTTTACGCTCCCCTACTAATTCAACTAGGAATACCAAATGCTGCCCACGTTCATTAGCTTTGGAAAGCGAATCAATGTCCAAATCGTGATATTTGGAAGATTATATCCTTTTCAAATAACTGAAAGTGAGAGGTTGTAATCTTAATAAAGGGAAATAGGCCATTCTTGAACATGGGGTGAGACAATTTTACTAATTTGCTAGAGAACCAGTTCGGATTTAAGTATAACTTTGTATGACTGAAGCTTTTTAGTGATAATCATTTCAAACTTCAAAGTCTTTCCTTTCAAATGGTATCAAGAATATGCATATCAGGTCCTGCGATACAGGCAGTTAGATTTGGGCATGTCATTTTAGGCGAAAATGGAAAGAAAGGGTCCGATCCTTAAGAGGTTAATCCTTGTCATATGAAGAGAAATAATGAAGAGAAATTATAGATCAAACGCTCATCGGCCATTGGACATAAACATTACACAACAAGTTGGAAATCGCAAATTCAACAATGAGTGGTTTGGAAGGAATCAGTGGATAACTGCAAGCATTGCAAAGCAATCACTAGCCTGCTATTCAGTGGAGTGGTTGTGTGGGACCAAGTCTGGGATTAAGGGTCTCTTCGCCAAGCTTAAAATGATAAACATTCAACATTGGCCATGCTGTCAATTAAGCATGATTTGTGCCACACACTCAAAATAACTGTTAACTCGGAACTTCAGTGAGTTCAAGACAACTGGGAACTCGGGAAAATGAACTCTGACTGGGAAAATACGTTTTGAATGGTCATCCAACTCGGAATTGTAAATCTGGAACTCAGGCCTCTTTCTAGAGCTACGACCTGAAGATCACTGACCTCATCATGATTCAACTTTGTTTTTTTCAGAGTTCCCAGTTGTCTTGAAAGCACTGTAAATCCAGAGAATGCCAGACTTTGATGACAAAATGTGTCCACAAAGGACCACCTCGCCACCTTCCTGTTCAAGTGAGCACAGCACAACAAGGTGAGTCCAAAAATGTATTGTATTCTGCTGCATAAATGATGTAACATGCCAGGGAGATATGTATACTGTAGCTAAGAAAGTAATACTAAGTGTATGTTGTGTTGTAAGCCGTTACTAGCCCATGTGCTTCACCCTAATAATTTGGTCTATTTTCCCCTCTTAATTTCTCCTACTGTTCTGACTTGGTGGTGCCCATGTAGCCTATAAGCTGTTTTAGAGAAATATAATAATCAAATATTGTAAAAGCTTTCATTGTCTGCTTATATGCCCCTTTTATTTATCCTACGGTTCTGACTTGGTGTACAGGGAGAATACTGTAAGAACGGCCTGAATTCTGAATTCTGTCGCTGTACATTTCAGAAGTACTGAACAAATAGTTATATTGACTACGTCTGTCCAAGCTTGCTCATTAATGTTGTTGGGACTCGGCTGTTGGGATAGCTTTATGTAGGCCCTAACAGTTTGTGGGCACCGTTTGTCACCGTTATAGTGCAATTAATGTATTGTTTAGTATTGTGTTGTGTAGTGGCTTTGCTGGCATGCATCCCACAATTTTTTGTTTGTTTTCCCCACCAAGATTTACATGTTAAAATCGCCACTGGGAACGTTTCAAATTCCTATTGTTTCAAATGTCCTATTGTTTCAACTTTCAGAATTTCCAATTTGGAATGCCAGCAAAAAGCCAGCAAATTGGGCAGAGCACGTGGCATTAGGCCTAGCTGATTATTGAGTTGCGCTGTCAGCAAAAAGCATCTAAAATATGTGAAGATAATGTGTCTTGAGTATAATTTAAAATGTTGAGACAAGAAGAAGGGTAGGGTTGGTGTGCGAAGATATGGGCGTCTCTCTCCAGAATGCACGCACTCGGCTCTCCAGAATGTGCTCCGCTTTCTCCCGCCAATTCTTGCACTTTCATTTTCATTGCGTGAATTGTTTGTCCTTTGATTGTTTGTTTTGATAAAAAAAGCCTTTACATATGTAACCAATGGAAACATTGTTTGCAGAGTTCATAACCTGCTACACTTGTGAGAAATACGTATTGGTTTATTTAATAACCATCATTTAGGAGTTTTGTCAATTTTTAATTGTCTTTTGTTTGGAGTGCTCCTTGTGAGCAATGAGCATGTGTGTGGTTTCTCTGTCCTGATCATCTTGAGGGGGCGCAAGCGCCTGAGCACGCCAACCTGCTGAGTTGATACAATGATGCACTTCACTAGCGCTAGCTGAAGTAAAGATGGATAGAACGGGAGGCAGACACGCGGAGTAGAGATTAATGTCATTGAAAGAACATGACTCTTCATCAGGATATTTTCTGTTTTTATTTGTCGACTTTAGGCCTATGTATTTTACGTAGTTGACTATGGAAATTATAGGCCTAGTGCTGCAATGGCCTATGGGCAATCTCTATGTTCCATTGCGCTCATTTCTTTAGCCGCCAATGGATTAAGGTGTATCAATGTGTCCATATGGCAAAGGCTGGTACTCTTGTATTAGTTTAAATTTAATTTTTAAGTTTGTATAATTTCAATTCAGATGTGTATGATTAAAGATGTGGTAAGAATTTGCCTAACTATAAATAATAACTATGTCATCTTATATTCACAGAAAAAATCATCTGGATAAAAGGGTCCAGTTATGTGTGGCGCAGGGAAAAGAGGGCCAGAGAAACGTTGGGGAGGGATCTGGGTTGGAGGCAAGGGTGTCATGGTTTGGGGCGAGTCGAATGGGATGGGGTGGTCGGGCCTTCTCCCCATATTCTACAAACAAATTGATTCCCAGCCTATCCTCATGGTTCAAGGTCAAGACTGTGGAACTTGTGAGGAAGACGAAGGAGTACCTGCAGCCCCTCCACCATCAGTTCCCAAGAATGAAGCTGGTCTTCTCCTCCATTACCCAGAGGCACCGGTGGAGGGCTGCCCTGAGGAGCAAGATGAATAAAGCATGGCAAATAGAGACATTTGTTCAGGGTTTGGGTGGGTACTGGGTAAGCCATCCTCACATAAAACATGATAGCCCTGGTCTATTTCTGTGTGACAGAGTTCATTACACCCCTTTGGGAAATTATATATTTTTTAGATGCCAACCACCATAATCTTAAAGAGTTATTATAGAGAGGATCACATCATAGGCCAGGGATATATGTTTTATGTTTTATGTCAGGATGCGGGATGTTTTTTTGTGTTTTTTTTGCACAAAACGTTTATATTATTCTTACTCTGATGCAGTACTTGTTGATTGTTTTGAATAGCAGGACAGAAATAAAGTACCTCATGCTGTAATCATGTAGAAAGGCAAGAACCTAGGAAGAAACCTAGAGAGGAGCCAGGCTCTGAGGGGTGGCCAGTCTTCTTCTGGCAGTGCCGGTAGAGATGAACCATTTAGGCCAGATCGTTCTTCAAGACGTTTAAACGTTCATAGATGACCAGCAGGTTTGAATAATGATAACAGTGTTTATAGAGGGTGCAATAGTTCAGCACCTCAGGAGTAAATGCCAGTTGGCTTTTCAAAGCCGAGCATTTAGAGGTTGAGACAGCAGGTCCTGTAGAGAGAGACGGGGTTAAACAGTAGATCCGGGACCAGATAGCACATCCGGTGAGCCCTGAGAAGGTCAGTGTTCCATAGCCGCAGGCAGAAACAGCAGAGACTGGATCAGCAGCCGACCAGATGAACTGGGGACAGGGACAGCCAGGAGTCGTCAGGCCAGGTATTCCTGAGGCATGGTCCTAGGGCTCAGGTCCTGCATCCTTTATTCAACTTGAGTGTAGACTAAGCCCTAGAGGTTTTGTAACTTCACATGATTTAGCCTACTCGTCAATCCAGATCTGAATGTTTTATATCCTTTTTACTGTACACTGTTGATGGTCATATTTTTTTGTTGTTGTCCTACTACAAGGATGGGGTCAGGTTGACACACTTCTGAGTCACAATAACACACACACGCACACACCACAGATTGCCAGGGCAAGTACAACGACCAGTTGGGAAAATGAAGTCTGCTGCATGGTTTTCTGATACACACACACACAAACACACACACACACACACACACACACAAACACACTTAATTTAGGTTAGTGTGTAGTAGAGGCTTTGTCATTAAAATAATATTGTGCCTATCTTTCAGATCTGCCAACCAGGCCTGGAGTGGCTTGCTGGGACTTCCAGAGGCTCACTCACTCACTCACTCACTCACTCACTCACTCACTCACTCACTCACTCACTCACTCACTCACACACACACACACACACTCACACACACACACACACACACACACACACACACACACACACACACACACACACACACACACACACACACACACACACACACACACACACACACACACACACACACACACACACACACACACTAGACCCAATTTAAATACATTGTAATTTCATGTTTATTTTTGGTATGCCCCATTTTGTTTTAGGATCGGAGATATCTAGGCATACATATCCATTATAAATATCTACATAATATCTCTAACTATTATTTTAAATATCTATCAAATCAAAATGTTGTAATAAAGTATAATACAGTGGGGGAAAAAAGTATTTAGTCAGCCACCAATTGTGCAAGTTCTCCCACTTAAAAAGATGAGAGATGCCTGTAATTTTCATCATAGGTACACGTCAACTATGACAGACAAATTGAGGAAAAAAAATCCAGAAAATCACATTGTAGGATTTTTAATGAATTTATTTGCAAATTATGGTGGAAAATAAGTATTTGGTCACCTACAAACAAGCAAGATTTCTGGCTCTCACAGACATGTAACTTCTTCTTTAAGAGGCTCCTCTGTCCTCCCCTCGTTACCTGTATTAATGGCACCATCAGTGACAAATACTTTTTTTCCCCACTGTATATACAGTGGGGAAAAAAAGTATTTAGTCAGCCACCAATTGTGCATGTTCTCCCACTTAAAAAGATGAGAGAGGCCTGTAATTTTCATCATAGGTACACGTCAACTATGACAGACAAAATGAGAATTTTTTTCTCCAGAAAATCACATTGTAGGATTTTTAATGAATTTATTTGCAAATTATGGTGGAAAATAAGTATTTGGTCAATAACAAAAGTTTCTCAATACTTTGTTATATACCCTTTGTTGGCAATGACACAGGTCAAACGTTTTCTGTAAGTCTTTTCACACACTGTTGCTGGTATTTTGGCCCATTCCTCCATGCAGATCTCCTCTAGAGCAGTGATGTTTTGGGGCTGTCGCTGGGCAACACAGACTTTCAACTCCCTCCAAAGATTTTCTATGGGGTTGAGATCTGGAGACTGGCTAGGCCACTCCAGGACCTTGAAATGCTTCTTACGAAGCCACTCCTTCGTTGCCCGGGCGGTGTGTTTGGGATCATTGTCATGCTGAAAGACCCAGCCACGTTTCATCTTCAATGCCCTTGCTGATGGAAGGAGGTTTTCACTCAAAATCTCACGCTACATGGCCCCATTCATTCTTTCCTTTACACGGATCAGTCGTCCTGGTCCCTTTGCAGAAAAACAGCCCCAAAGCATGATGTTTGCACCCCCATGCTTCACAGTAGGTATGGTGTTCTTTGGATGCAACTCAGCATTCTTTGTCCTCCAAACACGACGAGTTGAGTTTTTACCAAACAGTTCTATTTTGGTTTCATTTGACCATATGACATTCTCCCAATCCTCTTCTGGATCATCCAAATGCACTCTAGCAAACTTCAGACGGGCCTGGACATGTACTGGCTTAAGTAGGGGGACACGTCTGGCACTGCAGGATTTGAGTCCCTGGCGGCGTAGTGTTTTACTGATGGTAGGCTTTGTCACTTTGGTCCCAGCTCTCTGCAGGTCATTCACTAGGTCCCCCGTGTGGTTCTGGGATTTTTGCTCACTGTTGTTGTGATCATTTTGACCCCACGGGGTGAGATCTTGCGTGGAGCCCCAGATCGAGGGAGATTATCAGTGGTCTTGTATGTCTTCCATTTCCTAATAATTGCTCCCACAGTTGATTTCTTCAAACCAAGCTGCTTACCTATTGCAGATTCAGTCTTCCCAGCCTGGTGCAGGTCTACAATTTTGTTTCTGGTGTCCTTTGACAGCTCTTTGGTCTTGGCCATAGTGGAGTTTGGAGTGTGACTGTTTGAGGTTGTGGACAGGTGTCTTTTATACTGATAACAAGTTCAAACAGGTGCCATTAATACAGGTAACGAGTGGAGGACAGAGGAGCCTCTTAAAGAAGAAGTTACAGGTCTGTGAGAGCCAGAAATCTTGCTTGTTTGTAGGTGACCAAATACTTATTTTCCAGCATAATTTGCAAATAAATTCATTAAAAATCCTACAATGTGATTTTCTGGATTTTTTCCCATCAATTTGTCTGTCATAGTTGACGTGTACCTATGATGAAAATTACACGCTCTCTCATCTTTTTAAGTGGGAGAACTTGCACAATTGGTGGCTGACTAAATACTTTTTTCCCCCACTGTATATGGAAACCTGCCGGATCCATCTTTGCAGGGTTTAGGCCAGGGGTCTGTATTGTGTTGTTACCATGGTGATAAACATAATCTCCTGAAGACATGCTGCAGTAAGTTATTAATAGATTCTCAACAAGTTCCATAGTCATTGTCAGGATACATTAGCAGTTATAATGATCACGTTAGGAGTACAGGCACTGAGCCCCCCTTCAGTGCTAATAATCCTGAAGTACATTGAAAGGGGATAAAAGGCAAGGGGATGTGAGGGTTACAAGTCCTTAAGAGAGAACTTGGGAAGGTTGAACACCAGAAGGGGTGCAGCGTTCTGGTAAGTTGTAGGGGTTTAATGGCACAGGCAGGGAGCCCAGCCAACAGCGGTGTCATTTGACTTAATAAATGAGGATCGGATGTCGTCAACCTTCTTTTCAAAATGGTTGACGAAGTCATCCACTGAGAGGGAGGAGGGAGGGGGAGCTCTGTCAGAGTGACCATCGGGTTCTTGGTCACCTCCCTGACCAAGGCCCTTCTTCCCCGATTGCTCAGTTTGGCCAGGCTGCTAGCTCTAGGAAGAGTGTTGGTGGTTCCAAACTTCTTCCATTTAAGAATGATGGAGGCCACTGTGTTCTTTGGGACCTTCAATGTGGCAGACATTTTTTCGTACCCTGCCCCAAATCTGTGCCTTGACACAATGCTTGGTTTTTGCTCTGACATG
This sequence comes from Coregonus clupeaformis, assembly GCF_020615455.1. NCBI lineage: Eukaryota > Metazoa > Chordata > Actinopteri > Salmoniformes > Salmonidae > Coregonus > Coregonus clupeaformis. The sequence continues at coordinate 113,239 of NW_025534307.1, forward strand.
CACTGTTAGAGCAAACATGTATAAAAACCTGTTTTTGCTTTGTCATTATGGGGTATTGTGTGTAGATAGAATAAGGCTCTAACGTAACAACATGTTGAAAAAGTAAAGGGGTCTGAATACTTTCCGAATTCACTGTATGTGCATGTTATGTGTGACTGAGCAGATGATGGAGTGAGTGTGTGTGAGTGTATAGGGCACTGTGAGTATGTGTAGAGACCCCCCCTGGGCCTTCCTACTACACCGCCTGATATAGATGTCATGGATGGCAGGGTTTTCGTCAGGCATTATGGGACCCATGTAGTCCAAAAAGTTATACTTTTGACTCCGTCAAATAGAACCCACAATGACTCCCCCCATGTCAAGTCCATTTAACTCCTGAGAGTCAATTTCTTGCTCAAAGCCATGACTTTGTTTGCCTGGATCCGGTACCTCTCGAGGCATGATTTATGAATTGTTTCACTGTTCGCACTGTAGACATTCTAATAAAAGAGATCAAGTGGTCTCCTCCTTATTTCTCCCGCCCCCCAGAAAGACCATCATGTAAAAGCGCGGTGATTCATCTGTGTAATCATCCTATCCTGCAACACTGATTCCAGACCTGTTCTCTTATTTGTACATAGAGGTTATGGGGAGGACCAGTGTTGTAAGTAACTGATCTTGACACAGGTCTTGGTAGTGGTGGTCTGCTAGTGAAGATGTCCTACGTAATGACGTCACGTAGTTGTCACGGTATACTACGCCAGAACCCAGAAGCAGACCAGGACAAGGTACTTAGAGGAAAAGGTGAGTGTTTATTAATTGACTCCCGAGTGAGGCTGAATAATCCAGGGACAGAGCGGGTGGCGTGGATGGGTTGTTGAGGGTGCAGGGGTAGGTCCAGACATGGCTCGGCAGCCGCCGACCATCAGGCAGAGGTTGGGTGAAGGTTCCGGGTGAGAGACTGCAGACAGAACAAAAACGGAGGTGAGTACACAGCAATTCAACAAGGTGCAAAACAACAAAAACTAACGCTAGAACTCAAGGCTGATACGCTGACAAACATACTGTTCATGGCTAACGATCCGGCAGGAACTGGATGTTTGGCCAGAGCCTAAGAAGGGTGATAATCAGGACCAGGTGTGCAGATTGCTGATGGGATGCAGGTGCGGAAAACAAGAGAGCTCCCCGGAGCGTTCCCGAACCCTCGGGAAACTGGAGATCACGAACAGGAAAAACTAGTCACCAGACAGGACCCGACTCAGACTGCCGGGATCGTTACAGTAGTCTAGTCTAGTCGTCTCCCTACTGAATTTGAATCGTGGGAAAGCCAAATAAAAAATGGATAAGAAAAGGCAATCGAGTTTAATGACATTTTTAAAGTCCAAAAATCCAGAGAAAGATGGCGAATCGAACCCAGAACGAGCCAGAGAACTGTCATTGCCGGAGGAGAGGAGTGAGGGGCAAACTGTTCCTGATGGCGATGCCTTAGCGAGCAGCGTTGCTAATCCCGCCAGTTCAGCATCACCACCGGCACCTCCACTAGCTAGTAGGCCGACTAGCAAGTCAGACTCAGCGGGAGACGGGGAGCTGGGGGGAGAGTGGGGCAGTGCATCCACCGACGACGTGCTCGGAGCAGGTGCAATTTGCAGTTCAAGAACAAGCGAACATATAACCCCTGGCTTGTCATACAGAATTCAAAGTTGGGCTGTACAACATGCAAAAAGGTAGGGCGCTTGGGTCCAGAAATGACTGGATGGTCCTCTGTAGCTCAATTGGTAGAGCATGGCGCTTGTAATGCCAGGGTATTGAGTTTGATCCCCGGGACCACCCATACGTAAAAATGTATGCGCACATGACTGTAACTCGCTTTGGATAAAAGCGTCTGCTAAATGGCATATTATTATTAACTAGCAAAAGAGTGGGTGGAATGTACAGTAAATTAACATCCTATGCTTCAGACAAAAAAATTAAAAACAGAGCCCTCAGAAAAAAGGTTTTTGAACATGCCCGAACCAAGGCGCATTTGTTGGCAGCAAGCCTTGTAGACAAGGCTAGAGAGGACAACCAGGTTATAGTTAACACTCAAAATGAAAAAATACGCTACAGCTAGAGTGTTCAGAACAGCTTTAGGAGGCTAAATGTCACAGCCACAGGCCTGCTCATGGCTTTGAGCAAGAAATGGACTCTCAGGAGTTAAATGGACTTGACATGGGGACAGTCATTGAAAAATAAGATAGGACTTTTTATTTAAATGTTTTTACAAACTTGTTTCGTACTGTGAAGGTTATCTGAATATGTGCTTCATATTATCACATAGGCAGGAGGCCTATATATTCTCATACAGTGGGGAGAATAAGTATTTGATACACTGCCGATTTTGCAGGTTTTCCTACTTACAAAGCATGTAGAGGTCTGTAATTTTTATCATAGGTACACTTCAACTGTGAGAGACGGAATCTTAAACAAAAATCCAGGAAATCACATTGTATGATTTTTAAGTAATTAATTTGCATTTTATTGCATGACATAAGTATTTGATCACCTACCAACCAGTAAGAATTCCGGCTCTCACAGACCTGTTCGTTTTTCTTTAAGAAGCCCTCCTGTTCTCCACTCATTACCTGTATTAACTGCACCTGTTTGAACTCGTTACCTGTATAAAAGACACCTGTCCACACACTCAATCAAACAGACTCCAACCTCTCCACAATGGCCAAGACCAGAGAGCTGTGTAAGGGCATCAGGGATAAAATTGTAGACCTGCACAAGGCTGGGATGGGCTACAGGACAATAGGCAAGCAGCTTGGTGAGAAGGCAACAACTGTTGGTGCAATTATTAGAAAATGGAAGAAGTTCAAGATGACGGTCAATCACCATCTGTCTGGGGCTCCATGCAAGATCTCACCTCGTGGGCCATCAATGATCATGAGGAAGGTGAGGGATCAGCAGGACCTGGTCAATGACCTGAAGAGAGCTGGGACTACAGTCTCAAAGAAAACCATTAGTTACACACTACGCCGTCATGGATTAAAATCCTGCAGCGCACGCAAGGTCCCCCTGCTCAAGCCAGCGCATGTCCAGGCCCGTCTGAAGTTTGCCAATGACCATCTGGATGATCCATAGGAGGAATGGGAGAAGGTCATGTGGTCTGATGAGACAAAAATAGAGCTTTTTGGTCTAAACTCCACTCGCCGTGTTTGGAGGAAGAAGAAGGATGAGTACAACCCCAAGAACACCATCCCAACTGTGAAACATGGAGGTGGAAACATCATTCATTGGGGACCCAATAGAAAATCTTTGGAGGGAGCTGAAAGTCCATATTGCCCAGCGACAGCCCCGAAACCTGAAGGATCTGCAGAAGGTCTGTATGGAGGAGTGGGCCAAAATCCCTGTGGCAGTGTGTGCAAACCTGGTCAAGACCTACAGGAAACGTATGATCTCTGTAATTGCAAACAAAGGTTTCTGAACCAAATATTAAGTTCTGCTTTTCTGATGTATCAAATACTTATGTCATGCAATAAAATGCAAATTAATTACTTAAAAATCATACAATGTGATTTTCTGGATTTTTGTTTTAGATTCAGTCTCTCACAGTTGAAGTGTACCTATGATAAAAATTACAGACCTCTACATGCTTTGTAAGTAGGAAAACCTTTGAAATCGGCAGTGTATCAAATACTTGTTCTCCCCACTGTATGTGTGTTCTGCTGTAGCCTACATTGATTTTTTTTATTTGAAGTTATATTCCGATATTCGAATTGAGCCCAACCCTGCTGTCCTTACGTTTTCCTTATCCCGGTCATACTAAATGAAAGCCATTTTAAATGGTTTAACCTTTAATGTGTTGCTTTGCATGACGTTTTTGGTGAAGTAGCTAGCTATGTCAGAGCTTTACGACTGTTTGAGCAAAATAATACATGCGCTGATGTACAGTATGAAGCTGAGTTTAGAAGTGACGTCAGGTCATTAGAAGGGAGATGCCGTCCAAATATGAATGAAAATTGCTACATTTAATGATTATCTGTGTTGCTGGTATATGGACTAATCTTTGTAATAGTGTTGTAGTAATATGTTCAAGTCTCAGGGATATCTTAGTGCATTCTGTCATAACGCTCCCCCTTGTGAGCGGGTTTAGAGGCCAGGTATATTCACTATCAGCTTTAAATGCCCAGTATGTCTCACCGTGGTTTATCCGAGCGTGATGGTATGCAGTACGTATTTCATCTTATTTAAAATGCATTTACTCTCTGTCTCAGTGAACTGTCGACACAGGATATGTGAATGATCTAGGCTACCTACAGATGGCAAAGATTCCCTATGGTTGTGGGTGTAAAGTGAAAGCTATTGATGTAAGGAAGTGTATATTTTATAGCATGAATATTTTCAAGATTGCTTGTATACGCTGTATAGAAATTGTACGATTTTAAATGTAAATGTAATCTTAAATGTAAAATCATATGTAATCTTAAAATCGCTCTGTCAATGGAATAGTTTCTTTTATTTTAAAAGAAAGTGGGACATTTCCCAGCAATAAAGCGTACAGGTCCTTCTATCCCAATGCTGCCCCAATAAACCAACACTTGTACTGAGCGTCCAGGCTACTGCTGGATCCATGTCCCAACTGTCTCAAACACCTCCTCAGGGTTCGTATGGTCATGACAATCCTGGAAAAGTCATAGAATTTTAAAATGGTGTTTTAGTTTTGGAAAATGATCAAATCTGAAAATGTTTTTCAAACGTCAAGGAAAAATTAATTTCATAATTTCTGTTAATGTAATTGTTTTGGGCACAGTTTTTAAGTATTTTATCAATGAAATAAAAATCGACATATCAGCCAGGTTCGGAATGACACCATCGCATCGGTGTTTGCGAGCATCACCTGCATAGTGCTAGACTAGTGGGCCGTTGCTCAGTTGGTAGAGCATGGCGTTTGTAACCTGGAATGCTTGTCCAACAGTCTTGAAGGAGTTCCCACATATGCTGAGCACTTGTTGGCTGCTTTTCCTTCAAACTGCGGTCCAACTCATCCCAAACCATCTCAGTTGGGTTGAGGTTGGGTGATTGTGGAGGCCAGGTCATCTGATGCAGCACTCCATCACTCTCCTTCTTAATATGATGTACAATCTGACTCCATTGCCATGAAAACGCTATAGGCCCATAATTGTATCAATGGACCTAGTCAAGGTAGCTAGTCTTGCGTCACCACTCGGAACACTATAAGATGCACGTGTCTAGGTTTACCATTATGCAATTATTATTATAGGCTAAGGGACTAGGAGCTAATATCTTGCAATCAATGTCCTAGCATTAAATGATTGAGTTAACTGTAGCTCAGAGCTGCACAGTTACGGAGACCAAGCATATATGCTATGTGTATTGTGAATAACATTTACCATTAGACATTTCACCAAACAATAATTCAAGGAATATTACTCAAATGTGAAGCCTATGGTTTGTATCCATTTAAAAGTTATTAGATTTATTACAGTTATGCAATAAGAATACAATAAGAATAAAAAAGGTACATACCAGAAATCTTCAGGATAAAAATAATATAAAATATCCCGTCTTAACAGCATAGAAAATTCACCACTATGACATACATCATAGATATTGGTTTACCAATGACTCCATGATCAAAGTTTAAACCCAGCTTGTATTCTTCCAAGAGTGCCAAATCCCAGTACATCCCATTGTCTAATTAGCATCACAGTTTCTCTGTAACAATAAATCCATAGCACTTACAGTACAATAAAATATATCAAAATGCATAGCTCTTTATGAACTCTTGAAACAATCCAAACATCACAATTTAATTCACACAATAACATACATTTTGAAAATTCAAGTTTCATCAGTCTTCACACCTCTCCCATGGGAACGTCTCTTCCTCGAGATTGCCACAGATAAGGTGTGTTTGACCCCTGTGATAGCCCAAAGATGGTCAGCCATCCTACCAATTCTACACATTTTGCCATGGGGCGAAGATAATATTTTCTCATTTTATAACTAATTTCATGCAATTCTACAGATTTTGCCATGGGGTGGAGGCAAATGTTTGCAGTTTTTAATATTATAACTGATGATCAATGAGCCCCACACGGGTCGGTAATTCGACCTTGCTTACGAGAAGTTTAGTTAGCTGGCCGCTAGACTAACTCACCAATCTAAAAAAAACAATGGGCTAAATTGAGTGACTGCTAATGCATAACCATATTTCTAAATGGTACCTTGTGTATTCTATTATGCTATCTCTCAAAATTTTTACGTATGGGTGGTGCCGGGGATCGAACACACTACACCCTCCAAAAAATATATTGTTTTGATTTTTCCCAGACCTCTTATAACATCACAATTTTGTTGTTTTGTATAAAAAAGTGTGATTTAGAAAGTGAAAAACTAAACATATCTATAGGAAAACTCTGAATTATTGGCAAAATTAGACTATATCCACTTCTCCAGGCAACACTACACCATCGCTTAAAGACATCCTCCAGTGGTTTTTGAATTTTTAGTTGAAAAGCGATATCTTAAGTATAAATACAGTAAAACACACACACTAAACGGTTAAACAACATGTCTTTAGCACATTTTGTTGTATTTTTTTTGACACAACTGCAAACTCCAAGGAGTAGGGCATTCAAGGAGTTGTTCGGATGGGAATCTGTGATGTCATCGGCCACCCTTACTTTAGGAACAATAGAGGCGCAATAGAGAACAAAAGAGGAAAGCCCCCCCCCCCAATACTTGTGCTTTGTCATGACTTACCTGGACCACCTATTGAGATGTGCCTTTTGTTAAGTTATTCAGGTGTTAAATGAGGTGAAAAGGAGACTGGAGTGCCACTTTGAAAGAGATTGTACTGTAGTAATTCGTATTTCCCCAGTGACATTAATCTCTTCCTTTTCTGCTCATGCTTTTACAAACCCCTGACCTTCTCCCACCTAATTTACATTTACGTAATTTAGCAGACGCTCTTATCCAGAGCGATTTACTCATCTCAGCGCTAGCAGGCTGTGGAGAGGTTTGTTAACTCTTGTGCTGCATACTGGGGATAAAGGGGACCGCCACAATGACAACATCATGATTACAGACCAAGGTAAGAACGAGAACGGCATTATACCTTTCACTGTAGCCTTCTATTCAAATATACCTTTCACTGACAGAGAGGAAGAACTGAAGACACAGCATAGAGAGAGTGTTGTTTTGTCCCCAAAAAATTCCATAAATGCATTCTAGGTACTCGCACTCAAACCATGAAAAGGAAGGCTGAGGTGCAGAAAAGAAACTTAATTGAATCCATATTAGACTAGCGATTAGAGCACTGGGACAGTAACCGAAAGGTCGCTTTTTGAAATCCCCGAGCCGGTACGGTGGAAAAATCTGCCGTTCTGACCTTGAGCAAGGCAGTTAACCCCCACAACAACTGCTCCCCGGGCGCCGACGACGTGGATGTTGATCAAGGCAGTCCCCCTCACCTCTCTGATTCGGTGGTTGGGTTTAAATGCGGAAGACGCATTTTGGTTGAATGCATTCAGTTGTGCAACTGACTAGGTATCGCCTTGCCCTTTCCCAAAAGGTGCAAGTGCAAAGTGCTAAAAAAGTGAAGCACTTCTTCATTCGGCCTCATTTTAGATTTGGTTCATTAAGAAATGCAAGTGGCCATGACTGAATTCAAACGTGAGTTGGTTTCGGGTGTGGTTTAATGTGGGTGTCTCGTGTGTGTGTTCGTAGGTGGGAAGAGTTAGACAAATTATTTTGCCAGTTAGCTTTAGCCGACTGGTGTGTGAAGTCGGTTTTATTTTGGATAGTCTATCTCCGGGGCTAGTTAGGGGCCGTCAGTAAACGACACAATGTACATAAGACCATATTTTAATGTTTACTTTTTAGTTTTCTCATTAAGTGGTTTCAATATTTGTATATGAATTTCTACAATTTATAGTTGTTTTTTAAGTCATTGAAATTTGGAGCTATTGGAATTTTAACATATTGTCCCATGTACATTGTATAATTTACCGATGGTCCCTAATTAGACCCATTGGGATATCCAAAGGCAACCCCAATTTAACACTGACATTACCATCGGGTGGTGTGTAGCTGCACTCCGAATTGATTAGTCTCCTGAGTGGCGCAGTGGTCTAAGGCACTGCATTGCAGTGCTAGCTGTGCCACTAGAGATCCTGGTTCGAATCCAGGCTCTGTCGCAGCTGGCCACGACCGGGAGACTCATGGGCAGCGCACAATTGGCCTAGCGTTGTCCAGGGTAGGGGAGGGAATGGCCGGCAGGGATGTAGCTCAGTTGATAGAGCATGGCGTTTGCAACGCCAGGGTTGTGAGTTCGATTCCCACGGGGGACCAGTATGACAAAAATATATATATATGTATTCACTAACTGTAAGTCGCTCTGGATAAGTGCGTCTGCTAAAATGAAAATGTAAAAAATTATTCCCTGTGTGCTGCCAGCTGTGGGAATGTGTGCAGGATTGAAACAAACCCAATCTTCATTTACATTGTGATGCAGTCACACACACAAGTCTCACAAAACTCAGTTTTGGACAAGACTGACTTTATGACCAAAATTATCCTATTTACACTTTGTAGTCAATTTTGACAGTAGAATAAATGTTTCTGAATCATATCGATGCCACATTTTCAGGGGCAGTTGCTCTTTAAGTTTATTTTTGCATCTCGGCCTCCTTGGTTTTTCCTTTTCATTGTTTGAGTGTGAGTATCTACTTAATTCTACAGATAGTTTTTCTTCCACGCACCGGCCACCGTCCGTAGTAGACCCTTACACTGGCTGTCTATGAATGCATTCTATTCAGGTTCTGTTACTCAACAGAGCATCATGATGCCAAAAACAGGAGCTTATTTAACACTATTTTAAGCTACTACAATGTCTGATTTAACATTTTAACTACACAGATAATTAAATGGGAGCTCTACATGAGGAAAAATAGATGCTTCAATAGATGGTTCAATAGTCTTGGTTCAATAGTCTTGGTTCAATAGTCTTGGTTCAATAGTCTTGGTTCAATAGTCTTGGTTCAATAGTCTTGGTTCAATAGTCTTGGTTCAATAGTCTTCAGTGTTTTTATTTTTTGTGTTGCAACCCTAGATCCTAGTCCGGTCCTGGAAACCTAATGAAATCTAATTAATTGCACTATGCAGGTTTTCATTGTGAACTTCCATTATACCAAGAATGCTACAAATGTAACAATATAATTATTTTTGATGGTAAAAAAGTGTTGATGATTTGTCATGGACCATTTTTTGTGTTGGGAGTTACTAATTAGTGTACCAGTTAGATATACTAACTAGAGTCTGTTTTGACCAGCAGCTCAGACATTCACAGTGGGCCCCAGGGAACATAGCTGTGTAACACAGTACTATATACACATGTTTTATGTCTTTGATGACCTTTTCATTAATACCATGTTCACCTTTTCTGCTTTGTCTCGACTTTTGGTTGACAAAGTGAGAAATCAAATTCGTGCTCAGTGTTCCAAGACCAAAATAAAGTTAAGCAGTTTTGTGTTATTACTTTCTGAGTAGATAAGAGGTACGTGCTGTCATTTCAGTTGTCAATGGCAACTGTTTTTTATGTGAAGTGTTACATTGCACAATGTTAAAAAAATCAAGGCTAGGGCCTCCAGAGTGGCGCAGTGGTCTAAGGCACTGCATCGCGGTGCTTGAGGCATCACTACAGACCCGTGTTCAATCCCAGGCTGTGTCACAACCGGCCTTGACCAGGAGTCCTATAGGGCGGCACACAATTGGCCCAGTGGCGTCCGGTTTAGAAGAGGATTTGACTGGGGGGGCATTAGTTGGCTCATTGCACTCTAGTCACTCCTTGTGGGCTGGGCGTCTGCAGGCTGACTTCGGTCGTCTGTTGAACAGTGTTTCTTCCGACACGTTGGTGCAGCTGGGTTAAGTGGGCGGATGTTAAGGAGTGTGTTTTGGCGGGTCATGTTTCGGAGGACGCATGACTCGACCTTCGTCTCTCCCGAGCCCGTTGGGGAGTTGCAGCGATGAGACAAGATCACAATTCGATATATATTTTTAAAAAATCATCAAGGAAAGTCATCAGTCTCAATGGAACAGCCTGTCTGTCCTTTCACATATTCTGTCCCTTTTGCTTCTGCATCTGCATTGCTTGCACTATGTATGGGGTTTTAGGCAGGGTATCTGTAAAGCACATTAAACTAAAGCAATCTCCAGAACCCTAATGACGCCTGAGATTCATGTTATTTGTTATTAATCCCAACACAATCGGGTGTGACACAACACACTGGCATTGACAGGATATAGCACTCCGAATTGTCAGGCCAAATTCAAATCCTGCATGTGGAGGTTTCGCTGTTGTTCAGCTGTTTGATATTCTCCAGTTGACTACAATACATTGTGTTGATTAGAATACATTGATTTGATAGCATGTGGACAATGAATCAGATCCTTAGTGATGTCTACCAAACCCAAATAAAATTAACTGTATGTCAGGGTTTCATCCTTTGATAATACTCAGGTTATTTAAAGGGTATTATACATTGTAATTAATGTTGCACAAGCCAGTCTTTTTCAATTAATCACTAAATGCATCACAAAAAACAACAAAGCATGAATACAGGACAATACAGACATTTACAATACAGACATTTACAAATACCCTGACTTTTAAACCAAGCCCACAGTTACACACTTTAAAGCAGTGTCTTTTGTTAGCAACATGTCTTTGTGTTAGAGATGCAGTAAGTCTTTCAGAATTATATAATGACTATATTGACTATATGACAATATTTGTCTTCCTATTTGTAGCAAGGTATAACGGAATTACCAAAACAAATCCAATTTTGATAAACTCCCATATCTATTGGATGAAATACCACAGTAGCAATATTTGTGACCTGTTGCCACAAGAAAAGGGCAACCAGTGAAGAACAAACACCATTGTAAATGCAACCTATATTTATGTTGATTTATTTTGCCTTTTGTACTTTAACTATTTGCACATCATTAGAACACTGTACAGTGCCTTGCAAAAGTATTCATCCACCATGGCGTTTTTCCTATTTTGTTGCATTACAACCTGTAATTTAAATGGATTTTTATTTGGATTTCATGTAATGGACATACACAAAATAGTCCAAATTTGTGAAGTTGTCACGCCCTGGCTCTGGGGACTCTGAAATGTTGAGCCAGGGTGTGGATTTTCTATGTTTAGTTTCACGGGGTAGCTTCTATGTTGTGTTTTCTATGTTTTGGGTTTTGTTCTAGATCATATAGATCTATGTTGGTCAGGGTGGTTCCCAATCAGAGGCAGCTGTTGCTCGTTGTCTCTGATTGGGAGCCATACTTAGGTAGGCTGTTTTCAGCTATTCTTTGTGGGATCTTGTTCTGATTTGGTTTGTGTTATACCGTAGGCGTCACGTTATCGTTGTTGTTTTGCTGCGCCTTGGTCCGCTTCATCATGTGTCAACGGTCGTGACAGAAGTGAAATGAAAAAATAACTTGTTTCAAAAAATTCTAACAAATAAATAACGGAAAGCCCCTAAATCAGAAGTCACATAATTAGTTAAATACAGTTCACCTGTGTGCAATCTAAGTGTCACATGATCTCAGTATATATACACCTGTTCTGAAAGACCCCAGTCTGCAACACCACTAAGGAAGGGGCACCACCAAGCAAGCAGCACCATGAAGACCAAGGAGCTCTCCAAACAGGTCAGGGACAAAGTTGTGGAGAAGTACAGATCAGTGTTGGGTTATAAAAATATCAGAAACTTTGAACATCCCACGGAGCACCATTAAATCCATTATTAAAAAATTGAAAGAATATGGCACCCCAACAAACCTGCCAAGAGAGGGCCGGCCATCAAAACCCACGGACCTGGCAAGGAGGGCATTGATCAGAGAGGCAACAAAGAGACCAAAGATAACCCTGAAGGAGCTGCAAAGCTCCACAGCGGAGATTGATGTATCTGTCCATAGGACCACTTTAAGCGATACACTCCACAGAGCTGGGCTTTACGGAAGAGTGGCCAGAAAAAAACCATTGCTTAAAGAAAACAATAGGCAAACACGTTTGGTGTTCGCCAAAAGGCATGTGGGAGACTCCCCAAACAACAATGGAACAATGTACTCTGGTCAGATTAGACTAAAATTGAGCTTTTTGGCCATCATGAAAACACTATGTCTGGTGCAAACCCAACACCTCTCATCACCCCGAGAACACCATCCCCACAGTGAAGCATGGTGGTGGCAGCATCATGCTGTGGGGATGGGAAACTGGTCAGAATGGAAAGAATGATGCATGGCACTAAATACAGGGAAATTCTTGAGGGAAACCTGTTTCAGGTATCCTGAGATTTGAGACTGGGACGGAAGTTCACCTTCCAGCAGGACAATGACCCTAAGCATACTGCTAAAGCAACACTCGAGTGGTTTAAAGGGAAACATTGAAATGTCAAAGCGCAGACCTCAATCCAATTGAGAATATGTGGTATGACTTAAAGATTGCTGTACACCAGCGGAACCTATCCAACTTGAAGGAGCTGGATTAGTTTTGCCCTTGAAGAATGGGCAAAGATCCCAGTGGCTAGATGTGCTAAGCTTATAGAGACATACTCTAAGAGACTTGCAGCTGTAATTGCTACAAATAATTGACTTTGGGTGGGTGAATAGTTATGCACACTCAAGTTTTCTTTTTTTTGGTCTTATTTCTTGTTTGTTTCAAATAAAAAACATTTTGCATCTTCAAAGTGGTAGGTAAATCAAAATGATACAACCCCCACCCCCAAAAAATATCAATTTTAATTCCAGGTTGTAAGGCAACAAATAGGAAAAATGCCAAGGGGGGTGAATACTTTCGCATGCCACTGTATAGGAACTGAAGTTACTTTTTTGCTTTTGCAATAGCACAGAACAGGAAGTAGACCAATTATACTGTGTATGAAAGATTAAAAAGACTACATATCCATTATGGACCCTGCCATAACATTATTGTTGACAGCTTAAGAGGGACAGGTCTGTTTTTAATGACATTTCTATAGTGTGTAAATTCTAGGTTGTTAGAATCTTCTCAATTTCTCTTGTCCTAGCAGCCTTTGCAAAAATACCCTGAGTGCGCTTCAAACTATGGCGAATTATCATGATAAATGTCCTTTTACATCACTTTGTCAAATATGTGATAGCTACTGGCTGAATAATCATAATAATCAAGTCTTGATGGTCACATTAAATGTATTTGTTTTTTAAGGGTTAAATCTTTTTATTTTTTTTGGGGTATATACAGTGGGGAGAACAAGTATTTGATACACTACCGATTTTGCAGGTTTTCCTACTTACAAAGCATGTAGAGGTCTGTAATTTTTATCATAGGTACACTTCAACTGTGAGAGACGGAATCTAAAACAAAAATCCAGAAAATAACATTGTATGATTTTAAAGTAATTAATTAGCATTTTATTGCATGACATAAGTATTTGATACATCAGAAAAGCAGAACTTAATATTTGGTACATAAACCTTTGTTTGCATTTACAGAGATCATACGTTTCCTGTAGGTCTTGACCAGGTTTGCACACACTGCAGCAGAGATTTTGGCCCACTCCTCCATACAGACCTTCTCCAGATCCTTCAGGTTTCGGGGCTGTCGCTGGGCAATACGGACTTTCAGCTCCCTCCAAAGATTTTCTATTGGGTTCAGGTCTGGAGACTGGCTAGGCCACTCCAGGACCTTGAGATGCTTCTTACGGAGCCACTCCTTAGTTGCCCTGGCTGTGTGTTTCGGGTCGTTGTCATGCTGGAAGACCCTCAATACGGTGCAGTCGTCCTGTCCCCTTTGCAGAAAAGCATCCCCAAAGAATGATGTTTCCACCTCCATGCTTCACGGTTGGATGGTGTTCTTGGGGTTGTACTCATCCTTCTTCTTCCTCCAAACACGGCGAGTGGAGTTTAGACCAAAAAGCATCAGACCACATGACCTTCTCCCATTCCTCCTCTGGATTATCCAGATGGTCATTGGCAAACTTCAGAAGGGCCTGGACATGCGCTGGCTTGAGCAGGGGGACCTTGCGTGCGCTGCAGGATTTTAATCCATGACGGCGTAGTGTGTTACTAATGGTTTTCTTTGAGACTGTGGTCCCAGCTCTCTTCATGTCATTGACCAGGTCCTGCTGTGTAGTTCTGGGCTGATCCCTCACCTTCCTCATTATGATTGATGCCCCACGAGGTGAGATCTTGCATGGAGCCCCAGACCGAGGGTGATTGACCGTCATCTTGAACTTCTTCCATTTTCTAATAATTGCGCCAACAGTTGTTGCCTTCTCACCAAGCTGCTTGCCTATTGTCCTGTAGCCCATCCCAGCCTTGTGCAAGTCTACAATTGTATCCCTGATGTCCTTACACAGCTCTCTGGTCTTGGCCATTGTGGAGAGGTTGGAGTCTGTTTGATTGAGTGTGTGGACAGGTGTCTTTTATTCAGGTAACGAGTTCAAACAGGTGCATTTAATACAGGTAATGAGTGGAGAACAGGAGTGCTTCTTAAAGAAAAACTAACAGGTCTGTGAGAGCCGGAATTCTTACTGGTTGGCAGGTGATCAAATACTTATGTCATGCAATAAAATGCAAATTAATTACTTAAAAATCATACAATGTGATTTTCTGGGGTTTTGTTTTAGATTCCGTCTCTCACAGTTGAAGTGTACCTATGATAAAAATTACAGACCTCTACATGATTTGTAAGTAGGAAAACCTGCAAAATCAGCAGTGTATCAAATACTTGTTCTCCCCACTATACAAGACCACTGATAATCTCCCTTGATCTGGGGCTCCACGCAAGATCTCACCCCGTGGGGTCAAAATGATCACAATAACGGTGTGCAAAAATCCCAGAACCACACGGGGGGACCTAGTGAATGACCTGCAGAGAGCTGGGACCAAAGTAACAAAGCCTACCATCAGTAACACACTACGCCGCCAGGGACTCAAATCCTGCAGTGCCAGACGTGTCCCCCAGCTTAAGCCAGTACATGTCCAGGCCCGTCTGAAGTTTGCTAGAGTGCATTTGGATGATCCAGAAGAGGATTGGGAGAATGTCATATGGTCAGATGAAACCAAAATAGAACTTTTTGGTAAAAACTCAACTCGTCGTGTTTGGAGGACAAAGAATACTGAGTTGCATCCAAAGAACACCGTACCTACTGTGGAGCATGGGGGTGGAAACATCATGCTTTGGGGCAGTTTTTCTGCAAAGGGACCAGGACGATTGATCCCTGTAAAGGAAAGAATGAATGGGGCCATGTATCGTGAGATTTTGAGTGAAAACCTCCTTCCATCAGCAAGGGCATTGAAGATGAAACGTGGCTGGGTCTTTCAGCATGACAATGATCCCAAACACACCGCCCGGGCAACAAGGAGTGGCTTCGTAAGAAGCATTTCAAGGTCCTGGAGTGGCCTAGCCAGTCTCCAGATCTCAACCCCATACAAAATCTTTGGAGGGAGTTGAAAGTCCGTGTTGCCCAGCGACAGCCCCAAAACATCACTGCTCTAGAGGAGATCTGCATGGAGGAATGGGCCAAAATACCAGCAACAGTGTGTGAAAACCTTGTGAAGACTTACAGAAAACATTTGACCTGTGTCATTGCCAACAAAGGGTATATAACAAAGTATTGAGAAACTTTTGTTATTGACCAAATACTTATTTTCCACCATAATTTGCAAATAAATTCATTAAAAGTCCTACAATGTGATTTTCTGGATTTTCTTTTCTCATTTTGTCTGTCATAGTTGATGTGTACCTATGATGAAAATTACAGGCCTCTCTCATCTTTTTAAGTGGGAGAACTTGCACAATTGGTGGCTGACTAAATACTTTTTTTCCCCACTGTACATTTTATGGACACTGTCAATTTACAATAATTATATTTTCTTTGTTTTTACTCCTGAACTTCCTCTACCCTCAACCACTCTGATCATTTTCATGATGTCCATCCGGTTTGCCTATACATGCCACAT
Source organism: Coregonus clupeaformis (assembly GCF_020615455.1). Lineage (NCBI taxonomy): Eukaryota > Metazoa > Chordata > Actinopteri > Salmoniformes > Salmonidae > Coregonus > Coregonus clupeaformis. The sequence goes on from NW_025534307.1 coordinate 129,232, forward strand.
CCCCCAAACTGTGCTCTTTCACAAAAGTTCTCAACCTATATACTTATTATGGACACAGTATGTTTTACATTAGTTATTTTGTTGTTATTAGTTGTTATTAGTCCCAACCTTCAGCTCTATTCAACCCCTCCCATCTATCTCTTAACACCATCCATATTAGATTTCTACTTACCATATATTTCTCAACTGTACTGTGATGTTTCACAAAAGTTCTGAACCCTTCTATTCTCATTGTTTCTACAGATTGTAAATTGAAAATAAACATTTTTGCATTATTATATTATCGATCGATTGACTATGACTTTTCAGATCACCCAGTAGTGCTATCTGCAGGGTTAGCTACAGGTAAATATTGCAATCCTTCAGTCATTCCTGGACCTGTGACCAAAAACAAGCTACAAATGGACAGTACCAAAACAAATGATCTAATGATTCTGTCTTTTCACAGCAAAATCTGCAGAGCTGGAAGATTGTATCCCCAATATAAATAAAATTATATTGGTTGCAAGAATTTTGTATAATAATTTAAATGGAAAAATTCTAAGTTTTGAACCCGGCTTCCTTTTGCCTATCGGTTTCATACCGATAAAGATCGATTCAGGTTGCATATTCGACGGATATTCGCCTGTAGTTTTCCTTACGTCCACAAACAGCAGTTAGGGGCCGTCAACATAGTGTCAAATCTAATTTTTCAAATGTTAAAAGCTCTTTAACCATTACTCCTAAAACGTTAAAAACGGGTTCTAGCTAACCAGATGGCAGAGACACATATTGCACACTTTTTTTGTTGATTTACATCTCGCACTATTTTAAATTATGTATTATAATTGTTTTAATTCACTAGAGCCTTGGTCATGTGAACCACACACCTCAAACAAGGTTCATAATGTACACTCAGTGGATCTACACATTGCACAACCTTTGTTTGGCCATTTGTATCTCAAGAGATTTCAAATTTCAATCCTGCAGTCCTGCTGCATGGTGGGAGTTATTTCTCCTCCTTTCCACTCTATGTCCACCCAGTCGTCTTTTCCATGGCAGGATCTTCTCATTTTGAAGTAGTCTCTATTTTTCATGTAAACATAATGGAATTCTGATTAGTTATTGGCAAATGAATACACAGGCCAAAACTGTATGCTGTTTTCCTTATCAGCATAATCTATTAGAGGTAATTTCCTTTATGCCCCATTCTACACACAGCCTAAATTATAGGCACTGAACCATTTACAGGAGAATAATAGAAGTAACATATAGGATCCAACCCTATCGCAGAGTGAATAAATGTAGAGTGTTTGTAGACTTTAAGAAAAAAATACTAAGTGACAGTTTCATCAGAACGTGCTTAAAGAAAGTCAAATTGCAAAGATCACAGATGACAGGGCCCACCAAGTCTATGACAATATATCATTAATTGTAAGCACCAATGCAAAGTGTGTTTTGTCAAAATAAATCTGAAAATGTCAGTTGTTGAACATAATACTTATATTTGCCATAGCAATTTATGATATATGCAGTTGATGAATATTCCATGTACCAACACTACACTCTAAAAATTATGGGTTCTACAAGGGTTCTTCGAAGATCTTCAAGTTATTTGAAGAACCTTAGGGTTCTTGACACTGAAAATTGCCCACAAAAGGTTATTCCAAGAACCCCATAGGAGGTGGGGTTCAACGAGGAACCTCCTTAGTTGGTGGGGGTTCTTGCAGGAACCTAACTGCCCAACTGAAACATTTGGATTTGAATTTGAAAGGACAGCAGGTGCAGGCACTTAACTGAAAAAATATAAAGATTTTTAAGGTAAGGTTTGTCGCTTGTATGATCTAAATTGATATTGTTTTATGATGACACTATCCATCTTTTCATATTTGTGCAAATCTTTCTAAAAACATAAAATGGACACAATTCAATGGATATGAAATCAACAAAGAGGTAAGAATATATACTGTAGGCTATAAGAATATGTTGAAGGCTAGCTGTATTGGGTGCAGATGACTGAACTGCTCACTTTTGTGTCTGTAGGTATACAGATGAGGAGGCATACAAAGGTATGTCAATTGGTATTGGTATGTTACGCAGATCACATTTACCATCCTCCTCCCTTACCTCTTCAATGAATATCCCATAGGCCTCTACATTATGGACAGGGTATGTGTATGAAAACCATTATTAAAACAGTTGTTTTCATTCACATTTACCACAAAAACCAAGGTATGAATACTGTCATGTGCATGTTTTGTTAATCGTCTGTATAACTACTATTTGTTGGATTCACAGACTTCACCCTCCCTACACCTCTGATGAATATAACAGGAAACCTGTTCGATCACCATGCACTGCAAAATCATTCTGGCTATGGATACGGAGAACATCAACACATTAACATCAACACACCAGAGGATATACCCATTGGACTTGGGGCTCTGCTGGGAGTTTACTTCATATTTAGATTTTTTTATTCTGCTTTGCCACTAAAATCATAATAAACACTGACAACTAAAATATAGTTTTATTGTTGTTATTGTTAAGTGTATTATTATTAATAATAATGATAATAATAATAGGGGGGGGGGTAGTTAAATTTTTTATCCCAAAAGGTTTTTCAAAAGGTTCTTTGAGGATCCATTAGAAGGGGTTCTTTGAAGAACCCTTTTAAAGAGTTATTCAAATACCTTATATGGGTTCCCCCACAGTTTTAATTTGAAGAACCCCTAAAAAGGATCCTCCAGGAATCTTTACTTTTTAGAGTATACATGTGGGACGGACATTCCCACATACAGTATTCACATACAAAGCTTTCAGCTACGTTCTTACCACTCAGAATCCAGAATGGATATGACAATAGGGCCAGCACAGGACCTAATAAACCCTTGCAACCAGTGGCGGCTCCTGAAAAAATTCTCAGGAGGGGCAATTTTTCTGATGATTTAGGTGACCTACACACATTTAAAAAAAGATATGTCCAGCAACAACATGAAGACAGGGGCAGCATATAAGTCAATACCAGAAGCATTTATTGACTGATCTCAAAAGTGTTGGCTTACCAGGGTTGGTGGAGCCCTCAGTTTCATCTTTGCCTCGTAAAGCTAACTCAAACACTCGCGTAAAACTTCACACACTGGATTAGCCGGCTGAGGATGTGGCCGGTTCTTGCTAATGTCGTAGTAAATATATTTGTTATAGTGAATATGGAATATGATATGTTGAGTAAAATGTTGTGCTAAGATCTATTTAGGTCAGGAGCTGGTTATAAGTTATGTTCCTATCCAATAACAATGGACAAAAGGGTCCTATCTTGTCAGCCTTGTCAGCAGGTGGCCAAGGACAACACCCACGCCATAGGCCTCTCAGTTCTTCCAACTCACGAGTTCTTGCTCTGAGGACACACACACACAAACACACACACACACACACATCATCACTGTTAAAACACACACACACACACATCATCACTGTTAAACACACACACACACACACACAAAAAATCCCCTCTCTTAGGCTGAACATTTGAAGACAGAGAACCCGACTCAGAGCCAATGCAACAGTGACAGTAGCCTGGAGGGGACCTCGCCCAACTCATCAGGACCAATCAGAAGATCAGAACTACTAGATTGAACCTACTTCATTTATTGCATAAAATGTCTGCACACACAATGTTTCGGGGCTCTCTTCAGAAATAATAATAATAATAATATGCCATTTAGCAGACGCTTTTATCCAAAGCGACTTACAGTCATGCGTGCATACATTTTTGTGTATGGGTGGTCGGGATCGAACCCACTACCTTGGCGTTACAAGCACCATGCTCTACCAGCAGAGCTACAGAAAGTGGATACTCATGGATGCGCATTGCAATTGTAAAATGTCAACACAATTGGAGACACCACGTCATTTTTGAGAGACATGTTATTGACAGTAAACTATTGTAGATGCGACTGCTAACTAAATAAAACATTTTAGCTGGCTAGCTAATCATCTTAGCTAAATGTGGGCAAACAATTCAGTTATTTACCGTTAATTTGAGGGATTGGGGTGAAAGAAATCGAGTTACATAGTGATACTTTACGATATACTGTATTGACAATATCGCAATATTTTAGCGCTAGTTGGCTGTACCTGCACCAAAACACCATTATTGTTCCTTCATAGCTTGTTCTCAATCTTTTCACATTGGGAGCCAATTTGTTTTCAGCACTTTTATTTCCATGACTGATCAAAACTCGTTCTCATGGCTTTCTGATCCCTCTGCAACAGACATATAGTGCGCAATAAAATCACAGTATCGAATCGCAATACGTATAGAATCATGAGACTCGCAATGCTGATGCATATATCTTATCGTGAGGTTCTGGCAATTCCCAGCCCAAGTTCATTTGCCACAACAAATCTCTTCGCTAGCAAACGCAATGTGTCTCCAGCAATGTTTACTTTTTTGACGTTCTATGGCATCTCCACTTTCCAAGCATATATGACCACATGTAATATTTTGGTAAGTGATGCAAATAGTGAACTATGTAGGGCCAGGATGTAAAATATATGTAGCTGCAGCAATTTCTCTTATCTGATATGGTAAGTAATGGGGCTTGATTTATAGCTCCCTAAGAGTTTGCGAACGGGTCCGTGAACGCGATTGCAGATATCTTTACCTCTGAATAAACTGCCTTATATTATACAATTATCCACCTTGTCCAAAAGTCTCTACTTTTTCTCCGTTCTCCAGTAAACTTGTTTTATCAACAATAGTAAGGTTCAATGACACAGAAAGCAGTTCAATGTCGGGGTACAGTCGCTCTCTTACCAGGATCGCGGTCCGCTCTGACCAGGAGTGAAGGTGGCGGCTCCACCTCTCTGCCAGCAGCGTTTTCATTATTTTGTCCGTTCGTAGCGGTATGCACGATCAACAAGATCAGTCCAAAACCGAAGATCAGTCCAAAGCAGAATGTTTGCAGAATGTTTGTAAACTAAGTCTACAAATTAAAAACATAAAATAACGCCACACTGCAGGTCGCAACATAGACGCTGATAGCCGCCATTGTCTTGAATTACGTTCAACGTTAAAGTCACGTATGACGAAGCGCGTAGGTGCATGCACACAGACACCCATAGAGAATGTATTGAAAGCTTTGAAATGTGAAAAAAATAGATTTTACATGACAGGCTATGAGAGACTTCTGGGCGATTTTCAACCTGACTGAAATCGCCCAAAAAAGCGGCGGCCATTTGAAGCACTACTTTAGCCTGATTTGACATTTAGTGGCTGGCAGATCAGACGTGAACACTGATAACTGCTGTTGCCGTGATATAATTTTTATAAATTTATAAAAAAAATTATATATATTTTTTTTTTTTTTTAATTGATTAGAAAAAAAATCCCTTCCTTTTCCCGTTTGGCAGTGCGTCGCCCATATCGCCCTATTGAACAAGCCGTCCCTGCTTGCAACGATCGACTTTTTGATCTTCTTGACTTCTTATCTGGTCAACTGCTACTGTGTGTCAAGAAAGGAGCCCCAATTTGGGGTTAGTGTACTCCAGTAAAAAAGGGCAGGTTTAGAATAGAAACTATTGCCCCGGGTCCCCGTTCATAGGGGCATGAGAGACTAGTCAGTGGTAGAATTGAGTTGGTACTTTATTGGCCCAGACACACACAGACCCACAAGGTTCAGGTCACTCATGGACAGTCATTTTTTTTCTTCACATTGACGCATTGTGTCTTCTAACTGTCCAAGAATAGGATCCAAAGTGTTAGGAAATATTTCTTCCCATAAATACAAAGCAGGATGTCTCTCCTCATACCTCTGGCACTTTAGTCAAACTGCCAGACTGTGTAAAAACGTTATAATGGGGCCGGCAACGGAGTTCCCATTGGCCAAGCACCAGGGAGGCCAATCAGGAGAGAATACAGACAGGTCAAGGGTGCCAATTGAAAGTCAAGAGGTGTGTGTGCCCAGTGGCGGCTCCTGAAAAAATTCTCAGGGGGGGGCAATTTTTCTGACGATTTAGGTGACCTACACACATCTTTTAAAAGATATGTCCAGCAACAACATGAAGACAGGGGCAGCATATAAGTCAATACCAGAAGCATTTATTGACTGATCTCAAAAGTGTTGGCTTACAAAAGCAAAATAAGTTATCACAGTAAAAATAATCAAGGGTGTTCTTTCACATTCCTCAACACTGCATAAACAATATGCATTTCCATAAACAAATGAAATATCAGCTGAAAATACAGCATCTTGGTATTTGTTCAGATTGCAGGATCAACAAGAGCTTTTACCACATTTTTTTGCCTCATGGTTGAATTGGAAATATGTGCACCTGAGCATAATTCACAACAACAAGCAGGAGCTTTTGATAGAGGCTACTGAAAACATTGATGCAAGTTATTGGTAATAAGAAATTTTTATAGACTTCCATATTCTGCCCTCTTGTATAGATTTGTGAAAATGAACAGTGATAGACATTTCAGCCTGAAAACAGAATTTGAAAGTAATTTCTAGAAAAGGTAAACACAGCTATCTGTATGGCTTTGTAAAAATGAACAACCATATTCTGGCCAATTGTATAGATTTGTAAATATGAACAACCATATTCTGGCCAATTGTATAGATTTGTAAAAATGAACATGAACAGATTTTTATTTTTTTGAATGGCAGTACCTTTCAAACATGTCTGCTTGCAGTAGGTAGCACTCACAAGGTGGCCAGAGAAAGAGAACCTTTCTTTGGTGTGATCCAGGATGGTGTTGCAGACCTCTTCAGACAGCCTCTGCTTCTCCTCTTCTCTCAAAGCTGTTCTGGGTCTTTTGGCTCCTGTTGCTTCTTGCAGCTGCTGTTGAGAGGAGTCCCTGAAGGCAAACAGACCAATGTGTTTGTTGGCTTTGTACAGTATTGTTGTCTATGTGAATGAACCCGTGAATGAATGAACCCGTCCGGATGGCTTCAAAACATTCTATGAGGTCGTCTCGATTCTCGTAGACAGTGTTCACGACTCTGCTGTTGCTAACCTCATCGTTGTGGCGGCGGACAGCTAGTGTCGTAGTAAATATATTCACTCTCCCCAAAGCAGACAATCTCAAACAGCTATCCATGTGGGTCTTTGACAGCTCATTTTTTCTTAATCTTTTCTGAAAGATGGTGCATGTCGGTTACACCAGTCGCTGTCCAAGCGGTGCTGTCTGCCGTGCCGCCTTCAGGGTGAAAGAGTAGTTTCTTAGTTACGTTCATGGTTACGTTACGTTACGTATGACGAGCGCGTAAGTGCAAGCCCTCAGAAACCCATAGAGATTGTATTGAAAGCTCTGATATTTGAAAAAAAAATATTTTACATTAGAGGCTATGAGAGACTTCTGGGCGATTTTCAACCTGACTGAAATCGCCCCAAAACGGGCGGGGACATTTGAAGCACGACTTTAGCCTGATTGGACATTTAGTAGTGGCAGATCAGACGTCTAGATTAGAACACTGAACTACTGTTGCCGTGATATAATTGATTAGAAAAAAAATCCCTTCCTTTTCCCGTTTGGCAGTGCGTCGCCCATATCGCCCTAACGAACACACCGCCCCTGTGTGTGCCCTTTGGATGACTCTCTCCTTACAGAGAACCCCTGTGGTTCAAGACAAGAGCTACCCTCCCCCCTTCAGTCTGCTCTGTACATGTCTGAAAGTGACAGAGCCAGCAGCCAAGAGAGTTTTTCACAGTATGTCATTCAATTATTACACTTATGAATGTATGTACAATTCTATTATGTATTAGATCCAGTACAATGGAATAACTAACACCTGAATTTTAATGCAGCACCTTTCACTGACAGAGAGGAAGAACTGAAGACACAGCATAGAGAGAGTGTTGTTTTGTCCCAAAAAAATTCCATGAATGCATTCTAGGTACTCGCACTCAAACCATGAAAAGGAAGGCTGAGGTGCAGAAAAGAAACTTAATTGAATCCATATTAGACTAGCGGTTAGAGCACTGGGACAGTAACCGAAAGGTTGCTTTTAGAAATCCCTGAGCCGGTACGGTGGAAAAATCTGCCGTTCTGACCTTGAGCAAGGCAGTTAACCCCCACAACAACTGCTCCCCGGGCGCCGACGACGTGGATGTTGATCAAGGCAGCCCCCCTCACCTCTCTGATTCGGTGGTTGGGTTAAATGCGGAAGACGCATTTTGGTTGAATGCATTCAGTTGTGCAACTGACTAGGTATCGCCTTGCCCTTTCCCAAAAGGTGCTAGTGCAAAGTGCTAAAAAAGTGAAGCACTTCTTCATTCGGCCTCATTTTAGATTTGGTTCATTAAGAAATGCAAGTGGCCATGACTGAATTCAAACGTGAGTTGGTTTCGGGTGTGGTTTAATGTGGGTGTCTCGTGTGTGTGTTCGTAGGTGGGAAGAGTTAGACAAATTATTTTGCCAGTTAGCTTTAGCCGACTGGTGTATGAAGTCGGTTTTATTTTGGATAGTCTATCTCCGGGGCTAGTTAGGGGCCGTCAGTAAACTACACAATGTACATAAGACCATATTTTCATGTTTACTTTTTAGTTTTCTCATTAAGTGGTTTCAATATTTGTATATGAATTTCTACAATTTATAGTTGTTTTTTAAGTCATTGAAATTTGGAGCTATTGGAATTTTAACATATTGTCCCATGTACATTGTATAATTTACCGATGGTCCCTAATTAGACCCATTGGGATATCCAAAGGCAACCCAAATTTAACACTGACATTACCATCTGGTGGTGTGTAGCTGCACTCCGAATTGATTAGTCTCCTGAGTGGCGCAGTGGTCTAAGGCACTGCATCGCAGTGCTAGCTGTGCCACTAGAGATCCTGGTTCGAATCCAGGCTCTATTGCAGCCGGACACGACCGGGAGACTTTGGACAATTGGCCTAGTGTTGTCCAGGGTAGGGGAGGGAATGGCCGGCAGGGATGTAGCTCAGCTCAGTTGATAGAGCATGTTGTTTGCAACGCCAGGGTTGTGGGTTCGAGTCCCATGGGGGACCAGTATGTAAAAATTTATATGTATTCACTAACTGTAAGTCGCTCTGGATAAGAGCGTCTGCTAAATGACTAAAATGTAAATGTAAAAAAGTATTCCCTGTGTGCTGCCAGCTGTGGGAATGTGTGCAGGATTGAAACAAATCTTCATTTACATTGTGATGCAGTCACAAACACAAGTCTCACAAAACTCAGTTTTGGACAAGACTGACTTTATGACCAAAATTATCCTATTTACACTTTGTAGTCAATTTTGACAGTAGAATAAATGTTTCTGAATCATATCGATGCCACATTTTCAGGGGCAGTTGCTCTTTAAGTTTATTTTTGCATCTCGGCCTCCTTGGTTTTTCCTTTTCATTGTTTGAGTGTGAGTATCTACTTAATTCTACAGATAGTTTTTCTTCCACGCACCGGCCACCGTCCGTAGTAGACCCTTACACTGGCTGTCTATGAATGCATTCTATTCAGGTTCTGTTACTCAACAGAGCATCATGATGCCAAAAACAGGAGCTTATTTAACACTATTTTAAGCTACTACAATGTCTGATTTAACATTTTAACTACACAGATAATTAAATGGGAGCTCTACATGAGGAAAAATAGATGCTTCAATAGATGGTTCAATAGTCTTGGTTCAATAGTCTTGGTTCAATAGTCTTGGTTCAATAGTCTTGGTTCAATAGTCTTGGTTCAATAGTCTTCAGTGTTTTTATTTTTTGTGTTGCAGCCCTAGATCCTAGTCCGGTCCTGGAAACCTAATGAAATCTAATTAATTGCACTATGCAGGTTTTCATTGTGAACTTCCATTATACCAAGAATGCTACAAATGTAACAATATAATTATTTTTGATGGTAAAAAAGTGTTGATGATTTGTCATGGACCATTTTTTGTGTTGGGAGTTACTAATTAGTGTACCAGTTAGATATACTAACTAGAGTCTGTTTTGACCAGCAGCTCAGACATTCACAGTGGGCCCCAGGGAACATAGCTGTGTAACACAGTACTATATACACATGTTTTATGTCTTTGATGACCTTTTCATTAATACCATGTTCACCTTTTCTGCTTTGTCTCGACTTTTGGTTGACAAAGTGAGAAATCAAATTCGTGCTCAGTGTTCCAAGACCAAAATAAAGTTAAGCAGTTTTGTGTTATTACTTTCTGAGTAGATAAGAGGTACGTGCTGTCATTTCAGTGGTCAATGGCAACTGTTTTTTATGTGAAGTGTTACATTGCACAATGTTAAAAAAATCAAGGCTAGGGCCTCCAGAGTGGCGCAGTGGTCTAAGGCACTGCATCGCGGTGCTTGAGGCATCACTACAGACCCGTGTTCAATCCCAGGCTGTGTCACAACCGGCCTTGACCAGGAGTCCTATAGGGCGGCACACAATTGGCCCAGTGGTGTCCGGTTTAGAAGAGGATTTGACTGGGGGGGCATTAGTTGGCTCATTGTACTCTAGTCACTCCTTGTGGGCTGGGCGTCTGCAGGCTGACTTCGGTCGTCTGTTGAACAGTGTTTCTTCCGACACGTTGGTGCAGCTGGCTTCCGGGTTAAGTGGGCGGATGTTAAGGAGTGTGTTTTGGCGGGTCATGTTTCGGAGGACGCATGACTCGACCTTCGTCTCTCCCGAGCCCGTTGGGGCGTTGCAGCGATGAGACAAGATCACAATTGGATATTAAAAAAAAAAAATCATCAAGCAAAGTAATCAGTCTCAATGGAACAGCCTGTCTGTCCTTTCACATATTCTGTCCCTTTTGCTTCTGCATCTGCATTGCTTGCACTATGTATGGGGTTTTAGGCAGGGTATCTGTAAAGCACATTAAACTAAAGCAATCTCCAGAACCCTAATGACGCCTGAGATTCATGTTATTTGTTATTAATCCCAACACAATCGGGTGTGACACAACACACTGGCATTGACAGGATATAGCACTCCGAATTGTCAGGCCAAATTCAAATCCTGCATGTGGAGGTTTCGCTGTTGTTCAGCTGTTTGATATTCTCCAGTTGACTACAATACATTGTGTTGATTAGAATAAATTGATTTGATAGCATGTGGACAATGAATCAGATCCTTAGTGATGTCTACCAAACCCAAATAAAATTAACTGTATGTCAGGGTTTTATCCTTTGATATACTCAGGTTATTTAAAGGGTATTATACATTGTAATTAATGTTGCACAAGCCAGTCTTTTTCAATTAATCACTAAATGCATCACAAAAAACAACAAAGCATGAATACAGGACAATACAGACATTTACAATACAGACATTTACAAATACCCTGACTTTTAAACCAAGCCCACAGTTACACACTTTAAAGCAGTGTCTTTTGTTAGCAACATGTCTTTGTGTTAGAGATGCAGTAAGTCTTTCAGAATTATATAATGACTATATTGACTATATGACAATATTTGTCTTCCTATTTGTAGCAAGGTATAACGGAATTATCAAAACAAATCCAATTTTGATAAACTCCCATATCTATTGGATGAAATACCACAGCAGCAAGATTTGTGACCTGTTGCCACAAGAAAAGGGCAACCAGTGAAGAACAAACACCATTGTAAATGCAACCTATATTTATGTTGATTTATTTTGCCTTTTGTACTTTAACTATTTGCACATCATTAGAACACTGTACAGTGCCTTGCAAAAGTATTCATCCACCATGGCGTTTTTCCTATTTTGTTGCATTACAACCTGTAATTTAAATGGATTTTTATTTGGATTTCATGTAATGGACATACACAAAATAGTCCAAATTTGTGAAGTGAAATGAAAAAATAACTTGTTTCAAAAAATTCTAACAAATAAATAACGGAAAGCGGTGTGTGCATATGTATTCACCCCCTTTGCTATAAATCCCCTAAATCAGAAGTCACATAATTAGTTAAATACAGTTCACCTGTGTGCAATCTAAGTGTCACATGATCTCAGTATATATACACCTGTTCTGAAAGGCCCCAGTCTGCAACACCACTAAGCAAGGGGCACCACCAAGCAAGCGGCACCATGAAGACCAAGGAGCTCTCCAAACAGGTCAGGGACAAAGTTGTGGAGAAGTACAGATCAGTGTTGGGTTATAAAAATATCAGAAACTTTGAACATCCCACGGAGCACCATTAAATCCATTATTAAAAAATGGAAAGAATATGGCACCCCAACAAACCTGCCAAGAGAGGGCCGGCCATCAAAACCCACGGACCTGGCAAGCAGGGCATTGATCAGAGAGGCAACAAGGAGACCAAAGATAACCCTGAAGGAGCTGCAAAGCTCCACAGCGGAGATTGATGTGTCTGTCCATAGGACCACTTTAAGCGATACACTCCACAGAGCTGGGCTTTACGGAAGAGTGGCCAGAAAAAAAACCATTGCTTAAAGAAAACAATAAGCAAACACGTTTGGTGTTCGCCAAAAGGCATGTGGGAGACTACCCAAACAACAATGGAACAATGTACTCTGGTCAGATTAGACTAAAATTGAGCTTTTTGGCCATCATGAAAACACTATGTCTGGTGCAAACCCAACACCTCTCATCACCCGAGAACACCATCCCCACAGTGAAGCATGGTGGTGGCAGCATCATGCTGTGGGGATGGGAAACTGGTCAGAATGGAAGGAATGATGCATGGCACTAAATACAGGGAAATTCTTGAGGGAAACCTGTTTCAGGTATCCTGAGATTTGAGACTGGGACGGAAGTTCACCTTCCAGCAGGACAATGACCCTAAGCATACTGCTAAAGCAACACTCGAGTGGTTTAAAGGGAAACATTGAAATGTCAAAGCGCAGACCTCAATCCAATTGAGAATATGTGGTATGACTTAAAGATTGCTGTACACCAGCGGAACCTATCCAACTTGAAGGAGCTGGATTAGTTTTGCCTTGAAGAATGGGCAAAGATCCCAGTGGCTAGATGTGCTAAGCTTATAGAGACATACTCTAAGAGACTTGCAGCTGTAATTGCTACAAATAATTGACTTTGGGTGGGTGAATAGTTATGCACACTCAAGTTTTCTTTTTTTTGGTCTTATTTCTTGTTTGTTTCAAATAAAAAACATTTTGCATCTTCAAAGTGGTAGGTAAATCAAAATGATACAACCCCCACCCCCAAAAAATATCAATTTTAATTCCAGGTTGTAAGGCAACAAATAGGAAAAATGCCAAGGGGGGTGAATACTTTCGCATGCCACTGTATGGGAACTGAAGTTACTTTTTTGCTTTTGTAATAGCACAGAACAGGATGTAGACCAATTATACTGTGTATGAAAGATTAAAAAGACTACATATCCATTATGGACCCTGCCATAACATTATTGTTGACAGCTTAAGAGGGACAGGTCTGTTTTTAATGACATTTCTATAGTGTGTAAATTCTAGGTTGTTAGAATCTTCTCAATTTCTCTTGTCCTAGCAGCCTTTGCAAAAATACCCTGAGTGCGCTTCAAACTATGGCGAATTATCATGATAAATGTCCTTTTACATCACTTTGTCAAATATGTGATAGCTACTGGCTGAATAAACATAATAATCAAGTCTTGATGGTCACATTAAATGTATTTGTTTTTTAAGGGTTAAATGTTTGTTTTTTAGGGGTATATACAGTGGGGAGAACAAGTATTTGATACACTACCGATTTTGCAGGTTTTCCTACTTACAAAGCATGTAGAGGTCTGTAATTTTTATCATAGGTACACTTCAACTGTGAGAGACGGAATCTAAAACAAAAATCCAGAAAATAACATTGTATGATTTTAAAGTAATTAATTAGCATTTTATTGCATGACATAAGTATTTGATACATCAGAAAAGCAGAACTTAATATTTGGTACATAAACCTTTGTTTGCATTTACAGAGATCATACGTTTCCTGTAGGTCTTGACCAGGTTTGCACACACTGCAGCAGAGATTTTGGCCCACTCCTCCATACAGACCTTCTCCAGATCCTTCAGGTTTCGGGGCTGTCGTTGGGCAATACGGACTTTCAGCTCCCTCCAAAGATTTTCTATTGGGTTCAGGTCTGGAGACTGGCTAGGCCACTCCAGGACCTTGAGATGCTTCTTACGGAGCCACTCCTTAGTTGCCCTGGCTGTGTGTTTCGGGTCGTTGTCATGCTGGAAGACCCAGGCACGACCCATCTTCAATGCTCTTACTGAGGGAAGGAGGTTGTTGGCCAAGATCTCGCGAAACATGGCCCCATCCATCCTCCCCTCAATACGGTGCAGTCGTCCTGTCCCCTTTGCAGAAAAGCATCCCCAAAGAATGATGTTTCCACCTCCATGCTTCACGGTTGGATGGTGTTCTTGGGGTTGTACTCATCCTTCTTCTTCCTCCAAACACGGCGAGTGGAGTTTAGACCAAAAAGCATCAGACCACATGACCTTCTCCCATTCCTCCTCTGGATTATCCAGATGGTCATTGGCAAACTTCAGAAGGGCCTGGGCATGCGCTGGCTTGAGCAGGGGGACCTTGCGTGCGCTGCAGGATTTTAATCCATGACGGCGTAGTGTGTTACTAATGGTTTTCTTTGAGACTGTGGTCCCAGCTCTCTTCAGGTCATTGACCAGGTTCTGCCGTGTAGTTCTGGGCTGATCCCTCACCTTCCTCCTGATCATTGATGCCCCACGAGGTGAGATCTTGCATGGAGCCCCAGACCGAGGATGATTGAAAGTAATCTTGAACCTGATGTCCTTACACAGCTTTCTGTTCTTGGCCATTGTGGAGAGGTTGGAGTCTGTTTGATTGAGTGTTTGGACAGGTGTCTTTTATACAGGTAACGAGTTCAAACAGGTGCAGTTAATACAGGTAATGAGTGGAGAACAGGAGGGCTTCTTAAAGAAAAACTAACAGGTCTGTGAGAGCCGGAATTCTTACTGGTTGGTAGGTGATCACAATTTTGTTGTTTTGTATAAAAAAGTGTGATTTAGAAAGTGAAAAACTAAACATATCTATAGGAAAACTCAGAATTATTGGCAAAATTAGACTATATCCACTTCTCCAGGCAACACTACACCATCGCTTAAAGACATCCTCCAGTGGTTTTTGAATTTTTAGTTGAAAAGCGATATCTTAAGTATAAATACAGTAAAACACACACACTAAACGATTAAACAACATGTCTTTAGCACATTTTGTTGTATTTTTTTTGACACAACTGCAAACTCCAAGGAGTAGGGCATTCAAGGAGTTGTTCGGATGGGAATCTGTGATGTCATCAGCCCCCCTTACTTTAGGAACAATAGAGGCGCAATAGAGAACAAAAGAGGAAGCCCCCCAATACTTGTGCTTTGTCATGACTTACCTGGACCACCTATTGAGATGTGCCTTTTGTTAAGTTATTCAGGTGTTAAATGAGGTGAAAAGGAGACTGGAGTGCCACTTTGAAAGAGATTGTACTGTAGTAATTCGTATTTCCCCAGTGACATTAATCTCTTCCTTTTCTGCTCATGCTTTTACAAACCCCTGACCTTCTCCCACCTAATTTACATTTACGTCATTTAGCAGGCGCTCTTATCCAGAGCGATTTACTCATCTCAGCACTAGCAGGCTGTGGAGAGGTTTGTTAACTCTTGTGCTGCATACTGGGGATAAAGGGGACCGCCACAATGACAACATCATGATTACAGACCAAGGTAAGAACGAGAACGGCATTATACCTTTCACTGTAGCCTTCTATTCAAATATACCTTTCACTGACAGAGAGGAAGAACTGAAGACACAGCATAGAGAGAGTGTTGTTTTGTCCCCAAAAAATTCCATGAATGCATTCTAGGTACTCGCACTCAAACCATGAAAAGGAAGGCTGAGGTGCAGAAAAGAAACTTAATTGAATCCATATTAGACTAGCGGTTAGAGCACTGGGACAGTAACCGAACGGTTGCTTTTTGAAATCCCCGAGCCGGTACGGTGGAAAAATCTGCCGTTCTGACCTTGAGCAAGGCAGTTAACCCCCACAACAACTGCTCCCCGGGCGCCGACGACGTGGATGTTGATCAAGGCAGCCCCCCTCACCTCTCTGATTCGGTGGTTGGGTTAAATGCGGAAGACGCATTTTGGTTGAATGCATTCAGTTGTGCAACTGACTAGGTATCGCCTTGCCCTTTCCCAAAAGGTGCAAGTGCAAAGTGCTAAAAAAGTGAAGCACTTCTTCATTCGGCCTCATTTTAGATTTGGTTCATTAAGAAATGCAAGGGGCCATGACTGAATTCAAACGTGAGTTGGTTTCGGGTGTGGTTTAATGTGGGTGTCTCGTGTGTGTGTTCGTAGGTGGGAAGAGTTAGACAAATTATTTTGCCAGTTAGCTTTAGCCGACTGGTGTGTGAAGTCGGTTTTATTTTGGATAGTCTATCTCCGGGGCTAGTTAGGGGCCGTCAGTAAACTACACAATGTACATAAGACCATATTTTCATGTTTACTTTTTAGTTTTCTCATTAAGTGGTTTCAATATTTGTATATGAATTTCTACAATTAATAGTTGTTTTTTAAGTCATTGAAATTTGGAGCTATTGGAATTTTAACATATTGTCCCATGTACATTGTATAATTTACCGATGGTCCCTAATTAGACCCATTGGGATATCCAAAGGCAACCCAAATTTAACACTGACATTACCATCGGGTGGTGTGTAGCTGCACTCCGAATTGATTAGTCTCCTGAGTGGCGCAGTGGTCTAAGGCACTGCATCGCAGTGCTAGCTGTGCCACTAGAGATCCTGGTTTGAATCCAGGCTCTGTCGCAGCCGGCCGCGACTGGGAGACTCATGGGCAGCGCACAATTGGCCTAGTGTTGTCCAGGGTAGGGGAGGGAATGGCCGGCATGGATGTAGCTCAGTTGATAGAGCATGACGTTTGCAACACCAGGGTTGTGGGTTCGATACCCAATAGATGGTTCAATAGTCTTCAGTGTTTTTATTTTTTGTGTTGCAGCCCTAGATCCTAGTCCGGTCCTGGAAACCTAATGAAATCTAATTAATTGCACTATGCAGGTTTTCATTGTGAACTTCCATTATACCAAGAATGCTACAAATGTAGCAATATAATTATTTTTGATGGTTAAAAAGTGTTGATGATTTGTCATGGACCATTTTTGTGTTGGGAGTTACTAATTAGTGTACCAGTTAGATATACTAACTAGAGTCTGCTTTGACCAGCAGCTCAGACATTCACAGTGGGCCCCAGGGAACATAGCTGTGTAACACAGTACTATATACACATGTTTTATGTCTTTGATGACCTTTTCATTAATACCATGTTCACCTTTTCTGCTTTGTCTCGTCTTTTGGTTGACAAAGTGAGAAATCAAATTCGTGCTCAGTGTTCCAAGACCAAAATAAAGTTAAGCAGTTTTGTGTTATTACTTTCTGAGTATGGAAAGCCTGTCTCAATGGAACAGCCTGTCTGTCCTTTCACATATTCTGTCCCTTTTGCTTCTGCATCTGCATTGCTTGCACTATGTATGGGGTTTTAGGCAGGGTATCTGTAAAGCACATTAAACTAAAGCAATCTCCAGAACCCTAATGACGCCTGAGATTCATGTTATTTGTTATTAATCCCAACACAATCGGGTGTGACACAACACACTGGCATTGACAGGATATAGCACTCCGAATTGTCAGGCCAAAGTCAAATCCTGCATGTGGAGGTTTCGCTGTTGTTCAGCTGTTTGATATTCTCCAGTTGACTACAATACATTGTGTTGATTAGAATACATTGATTTGATAGCATGTGGACAATGAATCAGATCCTTAGTGATGTCTACCAAACCCAAATAAAATGAACTGTATGTCAGGGTTTCATCCTTTGATAATACTCAGGTTATTTAAAGGGTATTATACATTGTAATTAATGTTGCACAAGCCAGTCTTTTTCAATTAATCACTAAATGCATCACAAAAAACAACAAAGCATGAATACAGGACAATACAGACATTTACAATACAGACATTTACAAATACCCTGACTTAAACCAAGCCCACAGTTACACACTTTAAAGCAGTGTCTTTTGTTAGCATCATGTCTTTGTGTTAGAGATGCAGTAAGTCTTTCAGAATAATATAATGACTATACACCATTTTGTATACATCTGGCCCTTCATTGGACACTGTGTTAACAAACCTCCAAACGAGCTTCAATGCCATACAACACTCCTTCAGTAGCCTCCAACTGCTCTTAAACACTAGTAAAACTAAATGCATGCTTTTCAATCGAACGCTGCTGGCACCCGCCCACCCGACTAGAATCACCACTCTTGACGGGTCTGACCTAGAGTATGTGGACAACTACAAATACCTAGGTGTCTGGTTAGACTGTAAACTCTCCTTCCAGACTTGCATAAAGAATCTCCAATCCAAAGTTAAATCTAGAATCGGCTTCCTATTTCGCAACAAAGCCTCCTTCACTCATGCTGCCAAACATGCCCTCGTAAAACTGACTATCCTACCGATCCTTGACTTCGGCGATGTCATTTACAAAATAGCCTCCAACACTCTACTCAGCAAATTGGATGTAGTCTATCACAGTGCCATCCGTTTTGTCTCCAAAGCCCCATACGCTACCCACCACTGTGACCTGTACGCTCTTGTTGGCTGGTCCTCACTACATGTTCGTCGTCAAACCCACTGGCTCCAGGCCATCTATAAATCACTGCTAGGCAAATCCCCGCCTTATCTTAGCTCATTGGTCACCATAGCAGCACCCACCCGTAGTCTGCGCTCCAGCAGGTATATCTCACTGGTCATTCCCAAAGCCAACACCTCCTTTGGCCGCCATTCCTTCCAGTTCTCTGCTGCCAATGACTGGAACGAATTGCAAAAATCTCTGAAGCTGGAGACTCTTATCTCCCTCACTAACTTTAAGCATCAGTTGTCAGAGCACCTTACCGATCACTGCACCTGTACACAGCCCATCTGAAATTAGCCCACCCAACTACCTCATCCCTATATTGTTATTTATTTTGCTCTTTTGCACCCCAGTATCTCTATTTGCACATAATCTCTTGCACATCTAGCATTCCAGTGTTAATACTATTGTAATTATTTTGCACTATAGCCTATTTTTTGCCTTACCTCCATAACTTGCTACATTTGCACACACTGTATATATATTTTCTGTTGTATTTTTGACTTTATGTTTTTTTACCCCATATGTAACTCTGTGTTGTTTTTATCGCACTGCTTTGCTTTATCTTGGCCAGGTCGCAGTTGTAAATGAGAACTTGTTCTCAACTGGCTTACCTGGTTAAATAAAGGTGAAATAAAATAAATAAAAAATATTGACTATATGACAATATTTGTCTTCCTATTTGTAGCAAGGTATAACGGAATTACCAAAACAAATCCAATTTTGATAAACTCCCATATCTATTGGATGAAATACCACAGTAGCAATATTTGTGACCTGTTGCCACAAGAAAAGGGCAACCAGTGAAGAACAAACACCATTGTAAATGCAACCTATATTTATGTTGATTTATTTTGCCTTTTGTACTTTAACTATTTGCACATCATTAGAACACTGTACAGTGCCTTGCAAAAGTATTCATCCACCTTGGCGTTTTTCCTATTTTGTTGCATTACAACCTGTAATTTAAATGGATTTTTATTTGGATTTCATGTAATGGACATACACAAAATAGTCCAAATTTGTGAAGTGAAATGAAAAAATAACTTGTTTCAAAAAATTCTAACAAATAAATAACGGAAAGCGGTGTGTGCATATGTATTCACCCCCTTTGCTATAAAGCCCCTAAATCAGAAGTCACATAATTAGTTAAATACAGTTCACCTGTGTGCAATCTAAGTGTCACATGATCTCAGTATATATATACACCTGTTCTGAAAGACCCCAGTCTGCAACACCACTAAGGAAGGGGCACCACCAAGCAAGCGGCACCATGAAGACCAAGGAGCTCTCCAAACAGGTCAGGGACAAAGTTGTGGAGAAGTACAGATCAGTGTTGGGTTATAAAAATATCAGAAACTTTGAACATCCCACGGAGCACCATTAAATCCATTATTAAAAAATGGAAAGAATATGGCACCCCAACAAACCTGCCAAGAGAGGGCCGGCCATCAAAACCCACGGACCTGGCAAGCAGGGCATTGATCAGAGAGGCAACAAGGAGACCAAAGATAACCCTGAAGGAGCTGCAAAGCTCCACAGCGGAGATTGATGTGTCTGTCCATAGGACCACTTTAAGCGATACACTCCACAGAGCTGGGCTTTACGGAAGAGTGGCCAGAAAAAAACCATTGCTTAAAGAAAACAATAAGCAAACACGTTTGGTGTTCGCCAAAAGGCATGTGGGAGACTACCCAAACAACAATGGAACAATGTACTCTGGTCAGATTAGACTAAAATTGAGCTTTTTGGCCATCATGAAAACACTATGTCTGGTGCAAACCCAACACCTCTCATCACCCCGAGAACACCATCCCCACAGTGAAGCATGGTGGTGGCAGCATCATGCTGTGGGGATGGGAAACTGGTCAGAATGGAAGGAATGATGCATGGCACTAAATACAGGGAAATTCTTGAGGGAAACCTGTTTCAGGTATCCTGAGATTTGAGACTGGGACGGAAGTTCACCTTCCAGCAGGACAATGACCCTAAGCATACTGCTAAAGCAACACTCAAGTGGTTTAAAGGGAAACATTGAAATGTCAAAGCGCAGACCTCAATCCAATTGAGAATATGTGGTATGACTTAAAGATTGCTGTACACCAGCGGAACCTATCCAACTTGAAGGAGCTGGATTAGTTTTGCCTTGAAGAATGGGCAAAGATCCCAGTGGCTAGATGTGCTAAGCTTATAGAGACATACTCTAAGAGACTTGCAGCTGTAATTGCTACACATAATTGACTTTGGGTGGGTGAATAGTTATGCACACTCAAGTTTTCTTTTTTGGGGTCTTATTTCTTGTTTGTTTCAAATAAAAAACATTTTGCATCTTTCAAAGTGGTAGGTAAATCAAAATGATACAACCCCCCCCCCCAAAAAAAAAAAATCAATTTTAATTCCAGGTTGTAAGGCAACAAATAGGAAAAATGCCAAGGGGGGTGAATACTTTCGCATGCCACTGTATGGGAACTGAAGTTACTTTTTTGCTTTTGTAATAGCACAGAACAGGAAGTAGACCAATTATACTGTGTATGAAAGATTAAAAAGACTACATATCCATTATGGACCCTGCCATAACATTATTGTTGACAGCTTAAGAGGGACAGGTCTGTTTTTAATGACATTTCTATAGTGTGTAAATTCTAGGTTGTTAGAATCTTCTCAATTTCTCTTGTCCTAGCAGCCTTTGCAAAAATACCCTGAGTGCGCTTCAAACTATGGCGAATTATCATGATAAATGTCCTTTTAACTCACTTTGTCAAATATGTGATAGCTACTGGCTGAATAATCATAATAATCAAGTCTTGATGGTCACATTAAATGTATTTGTTTTTTAAGGGTTAATTTTTAAAATTGTTTTAGGGGTATATACAGTGGGGAGAACAAGTATTTGATACACTACCGATTTTGCAGGTTTTCCTACTTACAAAGCATGTAGAGGTCTGTAATTTTTATCATAGGTACACTTCAACTGTGAGAGACGGAATCTAAAACAAAAATCCAGAAAATCACATTGTATGATTTTTAAGTAATTAATTTGCATTTTATTGCATGACGTAAGTATTTGATACATCAGAAAAGCAGAACTTAATATTTGGTACATAAACCTTTGTTTGCATTTACAGAGATCATACGTTTCCTGTAGGTCTTGACCAGGTTTGCACACACTGCAGCAGAGATTTTGGCCCACTCCTCCATACAGACCTTCTCCAGATCCTTCAGGTTTCGGGGCTGTCGCTGGGCAATACGGACTTTCAGCTCCCTCTAAAGATTTTCTATTGGGTTCAGGTCTGGAGACTGGCTAGGCCACTCCAGGACCTTGAGATGCTTCTTACGGATTCACTCCTTAGTTGCCTTGGCTGTGTGTTTCGGGTCGTTGTCATGCTGGAAGACCCAGGCACGACCCATCTTCAATGCTCTTACTGAGGGAAGGAGGTTGTTGGCCAAGATCTCGCGATACATGGCCCCATCCATCCTCCCCTCAATACGGTGCAGTCATCCTGTCCCCTTTGCAGAAAAGCCTCCCCAAAGAATGATGTTTCCACCTCCATGCTTCACGGTTGGATGGTGTTCTTGGGGTTGTACTCATCCTTCTTCTTCCTCCAAACACGGCGAGTGGAGTTTAGACCAAAAAGCATCAGACCACATGACCTTCTCCCATTCCTCCTCTGGATTATCCAGATGGTCATTGGCAAACTTCAGACGGGCCTGGACATGCGCTGGCTTGAGCAGGGGGACCTTGCGTGCGCTGCAGGATTTTAATCCATGACGGCGTAGTGTGTTACTAATGGTTTTCTTTGAGACTGTGGACCCAGCTCTCTTCAGGTCATTGACCAGGTCCTGCCGTGTAGTTCTGGGCTGATCCCTCACCTTCCTCATGATCATTGATGCCCCACGAGGTGAGATCTTGCATGGAGCCCCAGACCGAGGATGATTGAAAGTAATCTTGAACCTGATATTGTCCTGTAGCCCATCCCAGCCTTGTGCAGGTCTACAATTTTATCCCTGATGCCCTTACACAGCTTTCTGTTCTTGGCCATTGTGGAGAGGTTGGAGTCCGTTTGATTGAGTGTGTGGACAGGTGTCTTTTATACAGGTAACGAGTTCAAACAGGTGCAGTTAATACAGGTAATGAGTGGAGAACAGGAGGGCTTCTTAAAGAAAAACTAACAGGTCTGTGAGAGCCGGAATTCTTACTGGTTGGTAGGTGAACAAATACTTATGTCATGCAATAAAATGCAAATGAATTACTTAAAAATCATACAATGTGATTTTCTGGATTTTTGTTTTAGATTCCGTCTCTCACACTTGAAGTGTAACTATGATACAAATTACAGACCTCTACATGCTTTGTAAGTAGGAAAACCTGCAAAATCGGCAGTGTATCAAATAACTTGTTCTCCCCACTGTATGTATGTGTCAGCGTCTGGGTGCAGTGGGGAAACGGAATCAGGCGCAGGACACAGAACTGAGAGATAAATGGCTTTACTAGAATCCAAGTAAACCATAGCAAACCCTCCACGCAGGGAAGAGCTAAACAACAGCTCAACAGACGACGTAAACAAAGAACAATAACGCACACACCCAGGAGGGAAAACAGAGGGAATATAGGGAAACTAATAAGCCTAATGAGTAACAGGTGTGAACAATAAAGACAGAACTAGTGAGACACAGAAACATCGATCAGTGGCAGCTAGTACTCCGGTGACGACGACCGCCGAAGCCTGCCCGAACGAGGAGGAGGGGCAGCCTCGGCCGTATCTGTGACAGTACCCCCCCCTGACGCGCGGCTCCAGCCGTGCATCGACACCGGCCTCCGGGACGGCCAGGAGGACACGGAGCAGGGCGAGTCGGATGACAACGATAGAACTCCCTTAACAAGAAGGGATCGAGGATGTCCCTCCTGGGAACCCAGCTCCGTTCCTCCGGACCGTACCCCTCCCACTCCACGAGATACTGCAGGCCCCCCACCCGACGCCTCGAATCCATGATGGAACGGACCGGGTACGCCGGTGCCCCCTCAATGTCCAATGGGGGCGGAGGAACCTCCCGCACCTCGGACTCCTGGAGCGGACCAGCTACCACCGGCCTGAGGAGAGACACATGGAACGAGGGGTTAATACGGTAATCAGGGAGGAGTTGTAACCTATAACAAACCTTGTTCAACCTCCTCAGGACTTTAAAGGGCCCCACAAACCGCCGACCCTGCTTCCGGCAGGGCAGGCGAAGGGGCAGGTTTTGGGTCGAGAGCCAGACCCAGTCCCCCGGTGCATAAACCGGAGCCTCACTGCGGTGGCGGTCGGCACTCGCCTTCTGTCTCCTAATCGCCCTTTGTAGGCGTACATGGGCAGCGTTCCATGTCTCCTCCGAGCGCCGAAACCATTCATCTACCGCAGGAGCCTCGATCTGGCTCTGATGCCACGGTGCCAGGACTGGCTGGTAACCAAGTACACACTGAAAGGGAGACAGGTCAGTGGAGGAGTGGCGGAGGGAATTTTGTGCCATCTCTGCCCAGGGGATGTAAACTGACCAATCCCCCTGCCGGTCCTGGCAATACGACCTCAGAAACCTACCCACAGGTCAGGCTGACCGAGACCCCCAGATGGTCCATAAACACCTTCCAGACCCTCGATGTGAACTGGGGACCCCGATCAGACACTATATCCTCAGGTACCCCGTAGTGCCGGAAGACGTGTGTAAACAGGGCCTCTGCGGTCTGTAGGGCAGTAGGGAGACCGGGCAAAGGAATGAGATGACAGGACTTAGAAAACCGATCCACAACGACCAGGATCGTGGTGTTACCCTGTGACGGAGGAAGATCCGTAACAAAGTCCACCGATAGATGTGACCACGGCCGCTGTGGAACGGGGAGAGGTTGTAATTTACCTCTGGGCAGGTGTCTAGGTGCCTTGCACTGAGCGCACACCGAACAGGAAGAAACATAAACCCTCACATCCTGAGCTAAGGTGGGCCACCAGTACTTCCCACTAAGACAGCGCACTTTCCGACCAATGCCAGGATGGCCAGAAGAAGGTGACGTGTGAGCCCAATAGATCAAACGATCGCGAACCTCGGACTGAACGTACGCACGACCCACTGGACACTGGGGGAGTGGGCTCCGTGCGTAATGCCCGCTTGATGTCCGCGTCAACCTCCCATACCACCGGTGCCACCAGACAAGAAGACGGAAGTATGGGAGTAGGCTCCCTGGTCCGATCCTCTGAGTCATACCCACTTTTCCTCTCTCTACTCCCCTCCCTTCTGTTTCCAGGGATGTGAAAGATGCTGCCTGGGTTCTGTGACCTTTGCCCTTTCCCAGCTTGACTGATTTCCTCTGGTGTTCAGAGTGGACTGGGGCTTTCTAGCACCATTTGAAATCGGTTGTGCTGAAAGACATGGCGCCTGGTCAGGCAAGGTTCGGAGTGACCTCAGCCATCAGACTGTTCCAGCTATAGGAGCTCATGTCATGACAACTCTGCCTAGTTCAAATTCATTTACTAGTCTTACATTTCAATTGTTACAGTGCAGTCAATATTTTTTTTTTTCCTGTGTTTTACATATATTTCCACACTATGAGGTTGAAATAAAACTGTGGAATTGTACAAAAATAAATAAATGATAATGCCCTTTTAGTGTAAGAGCTGTTTGAAAAGACCGCCTGAAATTTCACCCTGTTTTGCTGGATGGAGTTTTGGCCTGCCTGGTGACATCACCAGGCTGTAAATGAGTTAATAGACCAAGAAGAAAGAGAGTTCAAAACATCTCTGCCATTATCAGCTAGTATTTGTTTTCCCCTCCCCACTCAGACAACTCCCAGAAAGCAACATTCTTGCTTGAGAAATTGCTTTTGCTAAGAAGCTGTTTTTGTTTCATTTTTGTCACGATCGTCGGGAACAGATGAGGACCAAGGCGCAGCGTTGCAGACGAACATACTCTTTATTAGTGATACACGACCAAAACGATAACGTGCCAGTCAACGGTCAAACACAAACCAACTAGAACAAGATCCCACAACTAATGTGGGAAAACAGCCTCTTTAAGTATGGCTCCCAATCAGAGACAACCAGCCACAGCTGACACTCGTTGCCTCTGATTGGGAACCACTCTGGCCAACACAGAAATACAATACCTAGAATCCCGACATAGAAACACAACACATAGATCTACACACCCTGGCTCAACATAACAGTGTCCCCAGAGCCAGGGCGTGACAATTTTTACCATTTCGATTGAAAAGAATCACATTAAGGTACTTTTTTTTTTTTTTTGTGAGAGAGAGTGATTGAGAGTCAGGAGAGCTTTCATCTTCTCTTCCAAAAATGGAACCAGGTGCTCCCCCCCGCCTGGCAACCATCACCTCTCTGTGGGCATCGCAACAACCCGCTGCCCCTGTAGTGACCGTGCACTGTGGAACTGCTGAGAGATTAAGTGTCCCTACACTGATCACTGGTGTGAGATGCAGGCGTTTCTCTGATTTAAGTGAAAGAAACCAGCAGCACTCTGCCCCCCACACAGCCCCTCACAGCAGCTGTCATCACCGAATCCAATTATTGAGGCCAAGTCACCTCTATTTCATGTGATAATGAGCACAGTGTTGAATGGGAACAGAAAATTGATTTCATTGTGTAATTCTTCCTACAGAAGGGAGAGATGAGGGAGTGCGTGATCTCTCTCTAAATAAACGACTGTAGCTCAGTTGGTAGAGCATGGCGCTTGCAACGCCAGGGTTGTGGGTTCGATTCCCACGGGGGGCCAGTATGAAAAACGTATGCACTCGCTAACTGTAAGTGGCTCTGGATAAGAGCGTCTGCTAAATGACTAAAATGTAAATCTCTGATGCATGATCACTATGACGTTTATCTTTGTTGCTGTTACCCTACGGTATATATAGACCATCACGCATGCAAGTCCCCATCAGGGTCCTATGCAAATCCCAGACAGGACGGGACAGCGGAGAGGATATTGTTGTTTGTTTATTGTAACTGAGCTAAGTTTGATTTGTGTATTAATATTAGGCCCACCGGTGCTGGATACTGGGTTGGTATCATAGTATGATTTGGTATTTTTGCTGTGTAACATTATGTATTATTTTGTATTGTATTACTAGTATTATATTATTTTATTATTTTGTTATAATTAATTGTGTTATTTTTATCATTACAGTTATTTTAGTTATGTATCATACAGTACCTCTGTAGTTATGACAAACACAGAAAGCAGTGTATTATACAGTAAGCATCTGAAAATGTTTATTAAACTGTAGGATAAAAAGAAAACTGAAAACATAAGGTTTTAACAAACAAAAAGCATTCAACAATTAAACATTCACATTTATCTATATGAAACAAGATAGAAATGAGCACATTTGGTCAACGCTATACTTTATACTGAGAGATTTACCTAAACTGCAATCTGCTTTGAACCGAACCCCCGGTCTCTTTTTGACTTCCCGTTTTCCCTGATGTTGTAGCGCCCTCTGCTGCTCGACGCAGCACAACACAAAAAACATTGCGCTGAATACAACGTCATCAAGAACAAGAGCATGGATCTTAAATCAATTGCTACTAATATATGTTAAGTATATGCAAAGGATATATATGTTATACAGTTAGGTACTGAATTAGCTAGGTCACTTAGAAGATAGTGAAGTTATCTATGTATATCATAAGGTGAATGCACCAATTTGTAAGTCGCTCTGGATAAGAGCGTCTGCTAAATGACGAAAATGTAAATGTAATAGACAGATGGATTTGAAATGACGTAAAATATATCTGTTATACCTGTTATATCTGTTATATCTGTTACACCTGTTATATCTGTTACACCTGTTATATCTGTTATACCTGTCACACCTGTTACACCTGTTATACCTGTTATATCTGTTATACCTGTTACACCTGTTATACCTGTTATATCTGTTATATCTGTTATATCTGTTACACCTGTTATATCTGTTACACCTGTTATATCTGTTATACCTGTTACACCTGTTACACCTGTTATACCTGTTATATATGTTATATCTGTTACACCTGTTACACCTGTTATATCTGTTATACCTGTTACACCTGTTATACCTGTTACACCTGTTATATCTGTTATATCTGTTATATCTGTTACACCTGTTATACCTGTTACACCTGTTATATCTGTTATACCTGTTACACCTGTTACACCTGTTATACCTGTTATATATGTTATATCTGTTACACCTGTTATATCTGTTATACCTGTTACACCTGTTATACCTGTTACACCTGTTATATCTGTTATATCTGTTATATCTGTTATACCTGTTATATCTGTTATACCTGTTACACCTGTTACACCTGTTATATCTGTTATACCTGTTATATCTGTTATACCTGTTATATCTGTTATACCTGTTACACCTGTTACACCTGTTATATCTGTTATACCTGTTATATCTGTTATATCTGTTACACCTGTTATACCTGTTATATCTGTTATACCTGTTATATCTGTTACACCTGTTATATCTGTTATACCTGTTATATCTGTTATACCTGTTACACCTGTTATACCTGTTCTACCTGTTACACCTGTTACACCTGTTATATCTGTTATACCTGTTATATCTGTTATACCTGTTATATCTGTTATATCTGTTACACCTGTTACACCTGTTACGTCTGTTATACCTGTTACACCTGTTATATCTGTTATACCTGTTATATCTGTTATATCTGTTATATCTGTTATATCTGTTACACCTGTTACACCTGTTATATCTGTTACACCTGTTATATCTGTTATACCTGTTATATCTGTTACACCTGTTACGTCTGTTATATCTGTTACACCTGTTACACCTGTTACGTCTGTTATATCTGTTACACCTGTTACACCTGTTACGTCTGTTATACCTGTTACACCTGTTACACCTGTTATATCTGTTATACCTGTTATATCTGTTATATCTGTTATACCTGTTACACCTGTTATATCTGTTATACCTGTTATACCTGTTATATCTGTTATATCTGTTATACCTGTTACACCTGTTATATCTGTTATACCTGTTATACCTGTTATACCTGTTATATCTGTTCTACCTGTTACACCTGTTACACCTGTTATATCTGTTATACCTGTTATATCTGTTATATCTGTTACACCTGTTACACCTGTTACGTCTGTTATACCTGTTACACCTGTTATATCTGTTATACCTGTTATATCTGTTACACCTGTTACGTCTGTTATATCTGTTATTCCTGTTATACCTGTTATACCTGTTACACCTGTTATATCTGTTATATCTGTTACACCTGTTACGTCTGTTATATATGTTATTCCTGTTATACCTGTTATACCTGTTATACCTGTTATATCTGTTATATCTGTTATACCTGTTACACCTGTTATATCTGTTATATCTGTTATATCTGTTACACCTGTTATACCTGTTACACCTGTTATATCTGTTATACCTGTTACACCTGTTACACCTGTTATACCTGTTATATATGTTATATCTGTTACACCTGTTATATCTGTTATACCTGTTACACCTGTTATACCTGTTACACCTGTTATATCTGTTATATCTGTTATATCTGTTATACCTGTTATATCTGTTATACCTGTTACACCTGTTACACCTGTTATATCTGTTATACCTGTTATATCTGTTATACCTGTTATACCTGTTACACCTGTTACACCTGTTATATCTGTTATACCTGTTATATCTGTTATATCTGTTACACCTGTTATACCTGTTATATCTGTTATACCTGTTATATCTGTTACACCTGTTATATCTGTTATACCTGTTATATCTGTTATACCTGTTACACCTGTTATACCTGTTCTACCTGTTACACCTGTTACACCTGTTATATCTGTTATACCTGTTATATCTGTTATACCTGTTATATCTGTTATATCTGTTACACCTGTTACACCTGTTACGTCTGTTATACCTGTTACACCTGTTATATCTGTTATACCTGTTATATCTGTTATATCTGTTATATCTGTTATATCTGTTACACCTGTTACACCTGTTATATCTGTTACACCTGTTATATCTGTTATACCTGTTATATCTGTTACACCTGTTACGTCTGTTATATCTGTTACACCTGTTACACCTGTTACGTCTGTTATATCTGTTACACCTGTTACGTCTGTTATACCTGTTACACCTGTTACACCTGTTATATCTGTTATACCTGTTATATCTGTTATATCTGTTATACCTGTTACACCTGTTATATCTGTTATACCTGTTATACCTGTTATATCTGTTATATCTGTTATACCTGTTACACCTGTTATATCTGTTATACCTGTTATACCTGTTATACCTGTTATATCTGTTCTACCTGTTACACCTGTTACACCTGTTATATCTGTTATACCTGTTATATCTGTTATATCTGTTACACCTGTTACACCTGTTACGTCTGTTATACCTGTTACACCTGTTATATCTGTTATACCTGTTATATCTGTTACACCTGTTACGTCTGTTATATCTGTTATTCCTGTTATACCTGTTATACCTGTTACACCTGTTATATCTGTTATATCTGTTACACCTGTTACGTCTGTTATATATGTTATTCCTGTTATACCTGTTATACCTGTTATACCTGTTATATCTGTTATATCTGTTATACCTGTTACACCTGTTATATCTGTTATATCTGCTACACCTGTTATATCTGTTCTACCTGTTACACCTGTTACACCTGTTATATCTGTTATACCTGTTATTTCTGTTATATCTGTTACACCTGTTACACCTGTTACGTCTGTTATACCTGTTACACCTGTTATATCTGTTATACCTGTTATATCTGTTATATATGTTATATCTGTTACATCTGTTATATCTGTTACACCTGTTATATCTGTTATACCTGTTATATCTGTTACACCTGTTACGTCTGTTATATCTGTTACACCTGTTATACCTGTTATACCTGTTACACCTGTTACACCTGTTATACCTGTTATATCTGTTATATCTGTTATACCTGTTACACCTGTTATATCTGTTATACCTGTTATATATGTTATATCTGTTACACCTGTTATACCTGTTATATCTGTTATATCTGTTATATCTGTTATACCTGTTATACCTGTTATACCTGTTATACCTGTTACACCTGTTATATCTGTTATACCTGTTATATCTGTTATATCTGTTATACCTGTTATACCTGTTATACCTGTTACACCTGTTATATCTGTTATACCTGTTATACCTGTTACACCTGTTATACCTGTTACACCTGTTATATCTGTTATACCTGTTATATCTGTTATATCTGTTATACCTGTTATACCTGTTATATCTGTTATATCTGTTATACCTGTTATACCTGTTATATCTGTTATACCTGTTATACCTGTTATATCTGTTATATCTGTTATATCTGTTACACCTGTTATATCTGTTATACCTGTTATATCTTTTATATCTGTTATACCTGTTATATCTGTTATATCTGTTATATCTGTTATACCTGTTATATCTGTTACACCTGTTACACCTGTTACACCTGTTATATCTGTTATACCTGTTATACCTGTTACACCTGTTACACCTGTTATATCTGTTACACCTGTTATATCTGTTACACCTGTTACATCTGTTATACCTGTTACACCTGTTACATCTGTTATATCTGTTATATCTGTTATATCTGTTACACCTGTTATATCTGTTATACCTGTTATACCTGTTACACCTGTTACATCTGTTATACCTGTTACACCTGTTATATCTGTTACACCTGTTATACCTGTTATATCTGTTATACCTGTTACAGTGCCCTCCACTAATATTGGTAAATATGAACAAACGGGCTGTGAAGTTTTTTTTCTTTATTGTTTATCCTCTTGGTCTTTCATTCAAAATATTCACAAAAATCTAACCTATAATGAAAGTAAAATAATTGAAAGAAAAAATTAATTATTATCATAAAACAAATATTTTTCTCAAATATATGTGTGCCCCTTCATTCAATACTTTGTGCAACCTTCCTTTGCCAAGATAACAGCTCTGAGTCTTCTCCTATAATGAGTAATGAGGTTGGGGAACACATGGCAAGGGATCTGAGACCATTCCTCCATACAGAATCTCTCCATATCCTTCAGATTCCGAGGTCCACGCTTGTGGACTCTCCTCTTCAGTTCATCCCACAGGTTTTCTATGGGGTTTAGGTCAGGGGACTGGGATGACCATGGCAAAACCTTGATTCTGTGGTCAGTGAACCATTTTTGTGTTGATTTTGAGGTGTGCTTTGGATCATTGTCCTGCTGGAAGATCCAACCACGGCCCAGTTTAAGCTTCCTAGCAGAGGCAGTTTGATGTAATATCTGCTGGTACTTGATGGAGTCCATGATACCATGTATCCTAACAAGTTGTCTGCGTGTCTGTCTTTCTGTCTACGCCAAACCCACCTCTGGTGTTTCTTTCCAAAAAGCTCTATTTTGGTCTCAACTGACCATAGAACCCGGTCCCATTGAAAGTACCAGTAACATTTGGCAAACTGTAGGCGCTTGAGTTTGTTGTTTGATGACAGCAAAGGTGTTTTTATGGCAACCCTCCCAAACAACTTGTGGTTATGTAGGTGGCGTCTGATCGTAGTTTTGGAGACTTTCTGACCCCAAGACCCAACTAACTGTCACGATCGTCATAGGGAATAGACCAAGGCGCAGCGTGATGAACGAACATGTTTAACTTTATTATCTTTAGTGATAATAGACCACAATAAACAAAACAAGAAACGACTCGTGAAGTCCACGGTAACAATGACCAACACGGATCAAGAACCCACAAACACAAAGGGAAAACAGACAGTTTAAATATGGCTCCCAATCAGAGACAACCAGCCAACAGCTGACACTCGTTGCCTCTGATTGGGAGTCACTCAGGCCAACATAGAAATAAACAACCTAGAACACCCAACATAGAAACAGAACACATAGAATGAACACACCCTGGCTCAACATATAGAGTCCCAGAGCCAGGGTGTGACAGTACCCCCCCCTAAAGGCGCGGACTGCGACCGCGCCTCAATAAGAGCAAAACAGGGGAGGGCTGGGTGGGCATACCTCCTCGGCGGCGGTTCTGGCTCCGGCCTTGCCCACCACCCTCCAATAATCCCCCCATAGCGCCCCTGGTCCGGTCTGGCCCCGCTGGCTGGAGCTTAACTGGACGTAGCAGGAGCGGTTAGCTTCAGCTCCGTTGTGGAGCAGTTGAGCGGTACCTGATTTGGCACCGATGACCCAGGCACGGGTTGTGCCGGACTGACGACGCGCACCCCTGGCTTGGTGCGTGAGGCAGGAACGGACCGGACCGGGCTGACGATGCGCACCCCTGGCTTGGTGCGTGGAGCAGCAACGGGCCGGACCGGGCTGACGATACGCACCCCTGGCTTGGTGCGTGGAGCCGAACGGGCCTCACCGGACTGACGACTCGCACCCCTGGCTTGGTGCGTGGAGCAGCAACGGGCTGGACCGGGCTGACGATGCGCACCCCTGGCTTGGTGCGTGGAGCCGGAACGGGCTTTACCGGACTGACGACTCGCACCCCTGGCTTGGTGCGTGGAGCAGCAACGGGCCGGACCGGGCTGACGATGCGCACCCCCTGGCTTGGTGCGTGGAGCCGGAACGGGCTTTACCGGGCTGACGACTCGCACCCCTGGCTTGGTGCGTGGAGCAGCAACGGGCTTTACCAGGCTGACGACTCGCACCCCTGGCTTGGTGCGAGTAGCAGGAACGGGCTGGACCAGGCTGACGACTCGCACCCCTGGCTTGGTGCGAGTAGCAGGAACGTTCTGGACCAGGCTGACGACTCGCACCCCTGGCTTGGTGCGAGTGGCAGGAACAGGCCAGGCCAGGCTGGCGACTCGCACCCCTGGCTTGGTGCGAGTGGAAGGAACAGGCCGGGCCGGGCTGGCGACGCGCACCGTAGGCTTGGTGCGAGTGGCAGGAACAGGCCGGGCCGGGCTGGCGACGCACACCGTAGGCTTGGTGCGAGTGGCAGGAACAGGCCGGGCCGGGCTGGCGACGCGCACCGTATACTAGGTGCGAGTGGCAGGAACAGGCCGGGCCGGGCTGGTGACGCGCACCGTAGACTTGGTGCGAGTGGCAGGAACAGGCCGGGCCGGGCTGGCGACGCGCACCGTAGACTTGGTGCGTGGAGCAGGGACAGGCCGGGCCGGGCTGGCGACGCACACCGTATGCTTGGTGCGTGGAGCAGGAACAGGCCGGGCCGGGCTCGCGACGCACACCGTATGCTTGGTGCGTGGAGCAGGAACAGGCCGGACTGGGCTGACGACGCACCCCGTAGGCTTGGTGCGTGGAGCAGGGACAGGCCGGACTGGGCTGGCGACGCACACCGTAGGCTTGGTGCGTGGAGCAGGAACAGGCCGGACTGGGCTAACGACGCACCCCGTAGGCTTGGTGCGTGGAACAGGGACAGGCCGGACCGGGCTGGCGACGCATACCGTAGGCTTGGTGCGAGGAGCAGGGACAGGCCGGACCGGGCTGGGGACACACACCACTGGCTCTACCTCGGGACCGGACTGGTCTGGTAACACACCCCAGTACCTCTCGCCGTGCCTCTACACCTTCCTTCCCTGCTTTGACCAGTGGCCCCCGTAACCTGGTGGCCTTCTGAATCCGCCCCTTTTCTGCCTCCGTCAGCCCCGTCGTCCATGCCGTGTGCCCCCCCCTAAAAATTTTCTGGGGTTGCCTCTCGCCTGTCCGACGTTGACACTGCTGACGCCGCTGCTCCTCTTTCGCCAGGGCCTTTCCCGGCGCTTCCTCCCATGTCCAGTCCAAGTTCTGCTCCTGGACACGCTGCTTGGTCCTTACTTGGTGGGTTCTTCTGTCACGATCGTCGTAGGGAATAGACCAAGGCGCAGCGTGATGAACGAACATGTTTAACTTTATTATCTTTAGTGATAATAGACCACAATAAACAAAACAAGAAACGACTCGTGAAGTCCACGGTAACAATGACCAACACGGAACAAGAACCCACAAACACAAAGGGAAAACAGACAGTTTAAATATGGCTCCCAATCAGAGACAACCAGCCAACAGCTGACACTCGTTGCCTCTGATTGGGAGTCACTCAGGCCAACATAGAAATAAACACCCTAAAACACCCAACATAGAAACAGAACACATAGAATGAACACACCCTGGCTCAACATATAGAGTCCCAGAGCCAGGGTGTGACACTAACGTCTGCAATTCTCCAGCTGGGATCCGTGGAGATTTTTTTGGCCACTCTAACCTTCCTCCTCACTGTGCGTGGGGTCAATATAGACACACGTCGTCTTCCAGGCCGATTGTTAACATCTCCAGTTGCTTTAAACTTCTTAATTATTGCCCTGATAGTGGAAATGGGCATTTTCAACCGTTGAGCTATTTTCTTATAGCCATTTCCTGATTTGTGAAGCTCAACAACCTTTTGTCAAACATCATTACTGTATTCTCGGGTCTTTCCCATAGTGACGGATGACTATGGGAACTTGGCCTGTGTGTCACCTCATATTTATACCCCAGTGAAACAGGAAGTCATGGCTTACCACTTAAGTATTCCTAATCACTCAGGTGAATTTAAAAAACGTAAAATATGAATGGGAATATACTTCAGTTAGATTTTACTCATAAGTATTTCTAGGGGTGCCAATAAGTATGGCACGTTTCGGATAAAAATATTTATTTCATTTATTTCACATTTATCTTTTTCAATCATTTTACTTCAATTAAAGGTTCAATTTTTGTGAATATTTTGAATGAAAGACCTAGAGGATAAACAGCAAAGACATTTTCTTCACAGCCCCTTTTGTTCATATTTACCAAAGGTGCCAATATTAGTGGAGGGCACTGTATATCTGTTTTATCTGTTTTATCTGTTATATCTGTTATATCTGTTATATCTGTTATACCTGTTATACCTGTTATATCTGTTATACCTGTTATATCTGTTATATCTGTTATATCAGTTATATCAGTTATATCTGTTATATCAGTTATATCTGTTATATCTGTTTTATCAGTTTTATCAGTTTTATCTGTTATAACGGTTTTATCGGTTTTAACTGTTTTATCTGTTTTAACTGTTTTAACAGTTTTATCTGTTTTAACTGTTTGAACTGTTTTATCAGTTTTAACTGTTTTAACTGTTTTATCTGTTTTAACAGTTTTATCTGTTTTATCTGTTTTATCTGTTTGAACTGTTTGAACTGTTTTAACTGTTTCATCTGTTTTAACTGTTTTAACTGTTTTATCTGTTTTATCTGTTTTATCTGTTTTAACTGTTTTAACTGTTTTAACTGTTTTAACAGTTTTATCTGTTTTAACTGTTTTAACAGTTTTATCTGTTTTAACTGTTTTAACTGTTTTATCTGTTTTATCTGTTTTATCTGTTTTAACTGTTTTAACTGTTTTAACTGTTTTAACTGTTTTAACAGTTTTATCTGTTTTAACTGTTTTAACAGTTTTATCAGTTTTAACTGTTTTAACTGTTTTAACTGTTTTATCTGTTTTATCTGTTTTATCTGTTTTATCTGTTTGAACTGTTTTATCTGTTTTAACTGTTTTAACTGTTTTATCTGTTTTAACTGTTTTATCTGTTTTATCTGTTTTATCTGTTTGAACTGTTTGAACTGTTTTATCTGTTTTATCTGTTTTAACTGTTTTATCTGTTTTATCTGTTTTATCTGTTTTAACTGTTTTAACTGTTTTAACTGTTATACAGTACCAGTGAAAAGTTTTGACACACCTACTCATTCAAGGGTTTTTCTTTATTTTTACTATTTTCTACATTGTAGAGGAGGAGGAGTCTCTTGGGGTCAGGCTAATTCTTAATTACACTGGCTAGTACTAATGAATAGGGCCCGGAGTTGTTCCTGGTCTAATCTTTCATGGACAGACTACGTAAACATAAACTTAATTGAGCAATCTGACTAAATTACACGAGATGTTAGTTCTGTGTTAACCAAGATTATTCCTGGTCAGGTCACATTGACAGCAAAAGTCAGGAATAAAAATGCAGAACAAAATATATCTGAGGTTGATATTTCTCATTCACAGCTATGACTTCACTTGCTGTCCCTACAACCACAGGTGGTGAATGTCTCTGCAGACTGGGACGGCCAGAGAGAGTGGGGTCACCTACAACACCTGACAGGGGTCAGGTTTATGTTCCACCTGACCCAGCTCCACCAGGCTTACTCTGCCCAACTTCTCTCCCTCAACCACCCAGCTCTGCTCCCAGATGACTTGGAGGAGAATGAAGGACCACATAGGTACCTCCCTCCCTCCCTCCCTCCCTCCCTCCCTCCCTCCCTCCCTTTCCTCCACCCTCTACCCACCCACCCACCCCCCCTCCCTCCCTCCCTCCCTCCCTCCTTCCCTAAAATGTAAAATGTCAGTGAAATGTGTGCGTAATGGGACAGATCTACCACTAGAGGGCAGTCCCAGATTATTGCGAGGATGCAGGTTTAGTTGAACTTCACTTCGATGTGACGAGCAGTATTTTCTTACAAAATAGTATTTCTATTGTTTCTGCTAAGAGTTTTAAATAGTCATTGTTTTTATTTGTGACAATCTGTATTATTCTATGAGTTTGTCATTTAAAGTGGCACGTTAATTGAATCCTTCAGTGCCCAAAATAATAATGTGAGTATTTATTAATCAAAATCACCATATTTATCCAAAATGTAATCTAAGTGGATACCATAAACAGTGGCAGCTGAATGAAAAGAGCTATGACGCATCTTCACTCAAGAGCATCACTTTATATATACAGCATGTGTGTGCTTGTACGTGTGAGAGTGCATCAATTTTTTTAAACATTTTTATATTTTAGTCATTTAGCAGACGCTCTTATCCAGAGCGACTTACAGGAGGATTTAGGGTTAAGTGCCTTGCTTAAGGGCACATCCACAGATTTTTCACCTAGTCTGCCCGGGGATTAGAACCAGCGACCTTTCGGTTACTGGCACAACGCTCTTACCCACTAAGCTACCTGCCACCCTTATAATGTTCCATGATGTTCCATGATCTGGAACCTGAAATATGTCAACTCTGCACTCTCCAGTGACCCCCCTGACCTTTGTTATACACACATCATTGAATCCTACTACACACTGCTCTGGTTCTCACGGCGACAGGGCCTCCGTTAAGACCATGGCCCTGATTGTTGGTATGCAGGCCCACAGGATAAACACATTAAACACTAATGTCTGATTGCAGCCAAACACGATCAGTATGAAAACAAGGCCCTCTAGATTTCACAATGGCACATTTTCCATGCACCAATCACCTGGATTCCTCCCACAGGTGTTTTTCTCGCAGGTTGACGTTTGTTGTCATGAGTCTTGCCCTTGAGGCAGAACTGAAACCCTGAAACCCTACCTCTTCAAAGGATATCTTAAATAATCCCACAGCACCCCCTCCCATCCCCTTCTCACCCCGTTACGATTAAGGTTAGGGTTAGGTTTAAAATCAGATTTTATGTTATTGTGGCTGTGCCAGCTAGTGACCACTTTGCAGAGCTGCCTCCAATATGAGTCATCCCAATAAATGCCAACCAGCTTTTTTTTCTCCCAGAGTACAGCTCTGTGAAATTACAGCCTCAAAACCCACAATTTAACATCTGAACCTGGAACAGGAAGGGAGAGGGAGAGCGAGAGGGAGGGCGGGAGGGGGGCATGTGTGAGGCCATCCATCGTTCATTAACTACTACCAGGAAAGCCCTGAGCCCAAGAATCCTAAAAATTCCCTAGATAATACGAAAAACAATACATTTTACAGTCCAATGGACTATGTATGGAGTTTTTCTCCATTGGAGCAGAGTTACAGTGACAGTGTTACAGTGCATTCGGAAAGTTTTCAGACCCCTTTACTTTTTCAAAATTTTGTTAGGTTAGAGCCTTATTCTAAAATTAATTATATAGATTTTTTTTTCCTCATCAATCTACACACAATACCCCATAATGACAAAGGAAAAGCAGGTTTTTAGAAAACTGAAATATTACATTTACATAAGTATTCAAACCCTTTACTCAGTGGTTTGTTGAAGCACATTTGGCAGCGATTACAGCCATGAGTCTTCTTGGGTATGACGCTACAAGCTTGGCACACCTGTATTTGGGGAGTTTCTCCTATTCTTCTCTGCAGATCCTCTCAAGCTCTGTCAGGTTGGATGGGGAGCGTTGCTGCACAGCTATTTTCAGGTCTCCCCAGAGATGTTCGATTGGGTTCAAGTCCAGGCTCTGGCTGGGCCACTCAAAGACATCCAGAGACTTGTCCCGAAGCCACTCCTGCGTTGTCTTGGCTGTGTGCATTGTCGTGTTGGAAGGTGAACTTTCGCCCCAGTCTGAGGTCCTGAGCGCTCTGGAGCAGGTTTTCATCAAGGATCTCTCTGTACTTTGCTCCGTTCATCTTTGCCTCGATCCTGACTAGTCTCCCTGTCCCTGCTGCTGAAAAACATCCACACAGCATGATGCTGCCACCACCGTGCTTCACCGTAGGGACGGTGCCAGGTTTCCTCCAGATGTGATGCTTGGCATTCAGGCATGAGTTCAATCTTGGTTTCATCAGACC
Source organism: Coregonus clupeaformis (assembly GCF_020615455.1). Lineage (NCBI taxonomy): Eukaryota > Metazoa > Chordata > Actinopteri > Salmoniformes > Salmonidae > Coregonus > Coregonus clupeaformis. The sequence goes on from NW_025534307.1 coordinate 168,468, forward strand.
AGATAATCTGTGGAGATGGGAGAACCTTTTGGCAAACTCCAAGCAGGCTGTCATGTGCCTTTTACTGAGGAGTGGCTTCCGTCTGGCCACTCTACCATAAAGGCCTGATTGGTGGAGTGCTGCAGAAATGGTTGTCCTTCTGGAAGGTTATCCCATCTCCACAGAGGAACTCTAGAGCTCTGTCAGAGTGACCAAGGCCCTTCTCCCCCTGATTGCTCAGTTTGAACCCAGCTCTAGGAAGTTTTGATGGTTCCAAACTTCTTCCATTTAAGAATGATGGTCCACTGTGTTCTTGGGGACCTTCAATGCAGCAGACATTTTTAGCTACCCTTCCCCAGATCTGTGCCTCGATACAATCCTGTCTCGGAGCTCTATGTACAATTCCTTCGACCTCATGGCGTAGTTTCTGCTCTGACATGCACTGTCAACTGTGGTACCTTATATATATACAGGTGTGTGCCTTTCTAAATCATGTCCAATCAATTGAATTTACCACAGGTGGACTCCAATCAAGTTGTAGAAACATCTCAAGGATGATCAATGGAAAGAGTATGCACCTGAGCTCAATTTCGAGTCTCATAACAAAGGGTCTGAATACTTATGTAAATAAGTTATTTCTGTTTTTTATCTTTAAGAAATTTGCAAAAATGTCTAAAAACCTGTTTTTGCTTCATCATTATGGGGTATTGTGTGTAGATTGCTGAGGATTTTGATTTATTTAATCCATTTTACAATAAGGCTGTAACGTAACAAAATGTGGAAAATGTCAAGGGGTCTGAATACTTTTCGAAGGCACTGTATACAGTGAGGGAAAAAAGTATTTGATCCCCTGCTGATTTTGTACGTTTGCCCACTGACAAAGAAATTATCAGTCTATAATTTTAATGGTAGGTTTATTTGAACAGTGAGAGACAGAATAACAACAAAAAAATCCAGAAAAACGCATGTCAAAAATGTTATAAATTAATTTTCATTTTAATGAGGGAAATAAGTATTTGACCCCTCTCAATCAGAAAGATTTCTGGCTCCCAGGTGTCTTTTACACCGGTAACGAGCTGAGAGTAGGAGCACACTCTTAAAGGGAGTGCTCCTAATCTCAGCTTGTTACCTGTATAAAAGACATCTGTCCACAGAAGTAATCAATCAATCAGATTCCAAACTCTCCACCATGGCCAAGACCAAAGAGCTCTCCAAGGATGTCAGGGACAAGATTATAGACCTACACAAGGCTGGAATGGGCTACAAGACCATCACCAAGCAGCTTGGTGAGAAGGTGACAACAGTTGGTGCGATTATTCACAAATGGAAGAAACACAAAATAACTGTCAATCTCCCTCTGCCTGGGGCTCCATGCAAGATCTCACCTCGTGGAGTTGCAATGATCATGAGAACGGTGAGGAATCAGCCCAGAACTACACGGGAGGATCTTGTCAATGATCTCAAGGCAGCTGGGACAATATTCACCAAGAAAACAATTGGTAACACACTACGCCGTGAAGGACTGAAATCCTGCAGCGCCCGCAAGGTCCCCCTGCTCAAGAAAGCACATATACAGGCCCATCTGAAGTTTGCCAATGAACATCTGAATGATTCAGAGGAGAACTGGGTGAAAGTGTTGTGGTCAGATGAGACCAAAATCGAGCTCCTTGGCATCAACTCAACTCGCCGTGTTTGGAGGAGGATGAATGCTGCCTATGACCCCAAGAACACCATCCCCACCGTCAAACATGGAGGTGGAAACATTATGCTTTGGGGGTGTTTTTCTGCTAAGGGGACAGGACAACTTCACCACATCAAAGGGACAATGGACGGGGCCATGTACCGTCAAATCTTGGGTGAGAACCTCCTTCCCTCAGCCAGGGCATTGAAAATGGGTCGTGGATGGGTATTCCAGCATGACAATGACCCAAAACACACGGCCAAGGCAACAAAGGAGTGGCTCAAGAAGAAGCACTTTAAGGTCCTGGAGTGGCCTAGCCAGTCTCCAGACCTTAATCCCATAGAAAATCTGTGGAGGGAGCTGAAGGTTCGAGTTGCCAAACGTCAGCCTCGAAACCTTAATGACTTGGAGAAGATCTGCAAAGAGGAGTGGGACAAAATCCCTCCTGAGATGTGTGCAAACCTGGTGGCCAACTACAAGACATTTCTGACCTCTGTGATTGCCAACAAGGGTTTTGCCACCAAGTACTAAGTCATGTTTTGCAGAGGGATCAAATACTTATTTCCCTCATTAAAATGCAAATCAATTTATAACATTTTTGACATGCGTTTTTCTGGAATTTTTTGTTGTTATTCTGTCTCTCACTGTTCAAATAAACCTACCATTAAAATTATAGACTGACTTTTTTCCCTCACTTTACATGTTACACCAAAAGAGCAACTTGACCCTCACAAACAAATGTTAAACAGTGAGTTCCAAAGGTATTGGGACGTGACACATTTGTTGTTGTTTTGGCTCTGTACTCCAGCACTTAGGATTTTAAATGATAAAGTGCAGACTGTCAGCTTTAATTTTAGGTTATTTTCATCCATGTCTGGTGAACCGTTTAGAAATTATAGCACTTTCTGTACATAGTCCCCCCATTTGGTGTCATGAATCTTCTAGTGGGAGGGAATGTATTTTCTGTGATGGGGACAACTCCAATCCCGATACAATAAATCAACACAGTAATGAACAGCAAACTATATATCAGATTCACCACAGTACCCATACCCCCAAGCATCATCACCCCATCACCCCCATCACCCCATCACCCCCAAGCAACATCACCCCCAAGCAACATCACCCCCATCACTACCATCACCTCCATCACCCCCATCACCCCTACGCAACATCACCCCCATCACCCCCCATCACCCCATCACCCCTACGCAACATCACCCCCATCACCCCCATGCAACATCACCCCCATCACCCCCACGCAACATCACCCCCATCACCCCCTTGAACAAGAGACTGCCCTCTTGTTCCGTTGCTGGTTAGACATCTGTTATCTGGGGGTTTATCTCCCAGTCAGATTTGGCTGGCATCAGACAATGAGCTTGTTGATGACTTTGGTCAACATCATTCTATAAAGATGTTGATATACCTCATAACAATATGCCCAGCAGCACCTACAACAGGCTTGCATGGAGGCACGAAAAAAGTAAATAAAAAATGGATTCTTTCTGACTAAATAAAATTAGGCTACCTGTAACCTTATGAAGAATTATTAAGGGAAATTAACTAATGGAACATTTGCACCCCCCACACCCACCCTACCCAATAGGCTTACCACTCCATCTTGTTTCCATTTCTAACCCTTGTCTGATCCCACATTTGTAATGACTGGGCGGACACCTGACCTGAGTCACTGGGGAGGAGTGGGAAATTAATGTTTGTAAGATTACAGACCGAAAGGCAAATGGGAAAGGAGCAAGTGACTAATAAGGGAAATGATAGTCAACTAGCTCCAGCTATAGAGCATTACAATGTGAATCAAACAAACCGAGCCCTTCTTCCTCCAAGTTCAGCTTTGATCTCCCGCACGTGAACGTACAATTCTGTCGTCTACCAGGCTGTAGGCCAGTCAGCATAGCGGAAACCTACCTTGCGCCTATATTCTGATAAGCGCTGGTTTCGAACGACTCCTCCTTTTCTGTACAGGAGTGGACTGCAGAACAGGCAGTCACCAGAGACTGTACACATGACTCATACAGGTGGTCGAGGCGAGGGAGGGAGCAGAGACAGTGGATCAGAGAAGTCGTAAACAGGTGAGGCTCCTGTAGCTTTTTACCTTTCGTTTTAACTGTAGTATTAAACTTCACTACACTCTTTTCTTCTCCAACACGTATCGGACATGTATTATAATAATAAATAATTGCTGTTACGCAGGCTAACCGTTTATCCTGATCTGTGTGTTTGCAGAATCAGTCTAATAAACGTGTGCAAAATAGGCTAGAGGTATGTGTATCTACATGCAGATGGATAGTAGGCACTGGCTTAAAGCACAACAAATAAAGTGATTCAGTTTACTGTGGATAATCAGATATCGACAATCAGGAGCTGCAGAGTTTCTCCTCATCTGTGGTCAAATATTGTCCTAGAAAGATCTGGGAGAGGGAGGAAGATGATGGGACAAATACTGTTACACTCCAGCTCCCAATCCCAGTTCTGTTGGCTGAGATTTTAGTAAAGGGAACAGGGGAAGTTGAAAAGTATAGATTTGTTTTATTTTAATTTTATTGAAATTAGTTATGCGTATAATGACATTTGTTTAACCTTTTACTGCAGTGGGCTAAATCATGGTTACATAGCGTTTCTTGGTGGTCTTAACAAATCTACTTTGAAACAAAAGTATACACGTCACGCACATGGTTATGGGCTTAACACAAAGAAGACACCTGTACCATGTCAGATATAGTTGAAAAGTATTACATTTTGAGTTGCATCCCAATATTACACTTTATATACATAACAGAATAAATATAACAGAACTGTTTGACATAGAAACACTGGATTTTCATCTGTTAAAAAAAAATATATCTTTATTAATGATGAAATTAGGAAAAATATAAATAACATTCTACCCATGAGGCCAAAGAGTGCACTTTTGGTCATTGACTGCAGGAAAGGGCTACTATTCACTGAAGTATACAATGTTCAGTGTATATGGTCTTTCTCTTGTCCATGTCTGACATTCTAATATTTGTTGCCCTGTGCACACTAAAAGGGAAAGGGGGATACCTAGTCAGTTGTACAACTGAATCCACTCAACCCAAATGTGTCTTCCGCATTTAACCCAACCCCTCTGAATCAGAGAGGTGGGCTGCCTTAATCGTTGCCATCGGATACCTAGTATGTGTGTTACGCATTTAACCCAACCTGAATCAGAGAGGTGTGGTGGGCTGCCATCTGCACCCGGGGAGCAGTTGTTGGGGGTTACTGCCTTGGAGGTTATTTGCTTAAGGGCAGAACGGCAGATTTCTACAGGGATTCGAACCAGTGACCTTTCGGATACTGGCCCAACGCTCTTAACTGCAAAAGCTACCTGCCACCCCCTATAGCTTGTTCGTGTGTTATTACTGCTTGACACTAGAGCAGCTCTGTGCTGTGCATGGCCCGCTGCCACTCCACTAACCACAGGGTCAGGGCCAACAAATTACTGACACCATTTCACACATCCCACCAGGATTAGACAGCTACTCAAATGAATATTGAACAGGAGGTCAGAGACATCCTTTCAATCACTTTCAATCATAGGAAGATTTATTAGTGAAATCCCAATGTATATGTCTACTGCGTCTATGACATGATGCCTTAGCTGAAACATAGCCTATGCTCTATATCAGTCCTGCTGTGACGAGTTAGACAAAAGCGACCTTTAGACTCCTCCTTAGTTTGCGGTCCATGCTGGCATTTATATGCACATGGCCCAATCTATGCCTAATACACCACAATGGCTCTGTTTAGACATCTAAAAGGTCTATACATTAAGGTTCCCATGGCCTCTGTCTGTGAGCTTAGTATAGGTTCAATCAGCTACTGCCTGGCCTTTAGCCCCACTGCTGTGTGTGTCCCCAACCTAACGGGTTCAATAGATCCAAGAGACTGAGCCCCGAGAAGCCTTGGGAGGGGCATCAGCCTCATCTCTCCACCCAGCCTGTCAGCACCTGCTGCATTTTGCCTTCTCTACTCTGGGCCGATATTCATCATAAAGCATCTCAGAGTAGGAGTGCTTGTCTAGGATCTGTCCATATAATCTTATTCATTGTGATCTGAAAGGCAAAACTGATCCCAGATCAGCACTCCAACTCTGAGAGGCTTTGTGGATACAAGCCCTGGTCTGAGGAGTGCGGCATGGTCGGGTGTGGAGGAGAGGGGCCCCTTCCAAAGCCCCAAAAAACAATAGTGTGTCTTTCATATTTTTATATTCTCTCTGGGGTTTTTCTGACTCACACTTATTCAAATCAGCCCCTTGTTTCGTCCTGACATGGGACTTGGGACTTGTATTAGTGGCTCCCCATTGTCTCTCAATTACACCTGGCTTCGGCTTACTATATGACTCCTGACTGATGTTCAGCTACATTGTAAAGACAGGAGTTGTAACCTATAACAAACCTTGTTCAACCTCCTCAGGACTTTAAAGGGCCCCACAAACCGCCGACCCTGCTTCCGGCAGGGCAGGCGAAGGGGCAGGTTTTGGGTCGAGAGCCAGACCCAGTCCCCCGGTGCATAAACCGGAGCCTCACTGCGGTGGCGGTCGGCACTCGCCTTCTGTCTCCTAATCGCCCTTTGTAGGCGTACATGGGCAGCGTTCCATGTCTCCTCCGAGCGCCGAAACCATTCATCTACCGCAGGAGCCTCGATCTGGCTCTGATGCCACGGTGCCAGGACTGGCTGGTAACCAAGTACACACTGAAAGGGAGACAGGTCAGTGGAGGAGTGGCGGAGGGAATTTTGTGCCATCTCTGCCCAGGGGATGTAAACTGACCAATCCCCCTGCCGGTCCTGGCAATACGACCTCAGAAACCTACCCACAGGTCAGGCTGACCGAGACCCCCAGATGGTCCATAAACACCTTCCAGACCCTCGATGTGAACTGGGGACCCCGATCAGACACTATATCCTCAGGTACCCGTGAGTGCCGGAAGACGTGTGTAAACAGGGCCTCTGCGGTCTGTAGGGCAGTAGGGAGACCGGGCAAAGGAATGAGATGACAGGACTTAGAAAACCGATCCACAACGACCAGGATCGTGGTGTTACCCTGTGACGGAGGAAGATCCGTAACAAAGTCCACCGATAGATGTGACCACGGCCGCTGTGGAACGGGGAGAGGTTGTAATTTACCTCTGGGCAGGTGTCTAGGTGCCTTGCACTGAGCGCACACCGAACAGGAAGAAACATAAACCCTCACATCCTGAGCTAAGGTGGGCCACCAGTACTTCCCACTAAGACAGCGCACTTTCCGACCAATGCCAGGATGGCCAGAAGAAGGTGACGTGTGAGCCCAATAGATCAAACGATCGCGAACCTCGGACTGAACGTACGCACGACCCACTGGACACTGGGGGGGAGTGGGCTCCGTGCGTAATGCCCGCTTGATGTCCGCGTCAACCTCCCATACCACCGGTGCCACCAGACAAGAAGACGGAAGTATGGGAGTAGGCTCCCTGGTCCGATCCTCTGAGTCATACCCACTTTTCCTCTCTCTACTCCCCTCCCTTCTGTTTCCAGGGATGTGAAAGATGCTGCCTGGGTTCTGTGACCTTTGCCCTTTCCCAGCTTGACTGATTTCCTCTGGTGTTCAGAGTGGACTGGGGCTTTCTAGCACCATTTGAAATCGGTTGTGTTGAAAGACATGGCGCCTGGTCAGGCAAGGTTCGGAGTGACCTCAGCCATCAGACTGTTCCAGCTATAGGAGCTCATGTCATGACAACTCTGCCTAGTTCAAATTCATTTACTAGTCTTACATTTCAATTGTTACAGTGCAGTCAATATTTTTTTTTCCTGTGTTTTACATATATTTCCACACTATGAGGTTGAAATAAAACTGTGGAATTGTACAAAAATAAATAAATGATAATGCCCTTTTAGTGTAAGAGCTGTTTGAAAAGACCGCCTGAAATTTCACCCTGTTTTGCTGGATGGAGTTTTGGCCTGCCTGGTGACATCACCAGGCTGTAAATGAGTTAATAGACCAAGAAGAAAGAGAGTTCAAAACATCTCTGCCATTATCAGCTAGTATTTGTTTTCCCCTCCCCACTCAGACAACTCCCAGAAAGCAACATTCTTGCTTGAGAAATTGCTTTTGCTAAGAAGCTGTTTTTGTTTCATTTTTGTCACGATCGTCGGGAACAGATGAGGACCAAGGCGCAGCGTTGCAGACGAACATACTCTTTATTAGTGATACCACGACCAAAACGATAACGTGCCAATCAACGGTCAAACACAAACCAACTAGAACAAGATCCCACAACTAATGTGGGAAAACAGCCTCTTTAAGTATGGCTCCCAATCAGAGACAACCAGCCACAGCTGACACTCGTTGCCTCTGATTGGGAACCACTCTGGCCAACACAGAAATACAATACCTAGAATCCCGACATAGAAACACAACACATAGATCTACACACCCTGGCTCAACATAACAGTGTCCCCAGAGCCAGGGCGTGACAATTTTTACCATTTCGATTGAAAAGAATCACATTAAGGTACTTTTTTTTTTTTTTTTTTGTGAGAGAGAGTGATTGAGAGTCAGGAGAGCTTTCATCTTCTCTTCCAAAAATGGAACCAGGTGCTCCCCCCCGCCTGGCAACCATCACCTCTCTGTGGGCATCGCAACAACCCGCTGCCCCTGTAGTGACCGTGCACTGTGGAACTGCTGAGAGATTAAGTGTCCCTACACTGATCACTGGTGTGAGATGCAGGCGTTTCTCTGATTTAAGTGAAAGAAACCAGCAGCACTCTGCCCCCCCCACACAGCCCCTCACAGCAGCTGTCATCACCGAATCCAATTATTGAGGCCAAGTCACCTCTATTTCATGTGATAATGAGCACAGTGTTGAATGGGAACAGAAAATTGATTTCATTGTGTAATTCTTCCTACAGAAGGGAGAGATGAGGGAGTGCGTGATCTCTCTCTAAATAAACGACTGTAGCTCAGTTGGTAGAGCATGGCGCTTGCAACGCCAGGGTTGTGGGTTCGATTCCCACGGGGGGCCAGTATGAAAAACGTATGCACTCGCTAACTGTAAGTGGCTCTGGATAAGAGCGTCTGCTAAATGACTAAAATGTAAATCTCTGATGCATGATCACTATGACGTTTATCTTTGTTGCTGTTACCCTACGGTATATATAGACCATCACGCATGCAAGTCCCCATCAGGGTCCTATGCAAATCCCAGACAGGACGGGACAGCGGAGAGGATATTGTTGTTTGTTTATTGTAACTGAGCTAAGTTTGATTTGTGTATTAATATTAGGCCCACCGGTGCTGGATACTGGGTTGGTATCATAGTATGATTTGGTATTTTTTGCTGTGTAACATTATGTATTATTTTGTATTGTATTACTAGTATTAGATTATTTTATTATTTTGTTATAATTAATTGTGTTATTTTTATCATTACAGTTATTTTAGTTATGTATCATACAGTACCTCTGTAGTTATGACAAACACAGAAAGCAGTGTATTATACAGTAAGCATCTGAAAATGTTTATTAAACTGTAGGATAAAAAGAAAACTGAAAACATAAGGTTTTAACAAACAAAAAGCATTCAACAATTAAACATTCACATTTATCTATATGAAACAAGATAGAAATGAGCACATTTGGTCAACGCTATACTTTATACTGAGAGATTTACCTAAACTGCAATCTGCTTTGAACCGAACCCCGGTCTCTTTTTGACTTCCCGTTTTCCCTGATGTTGTAGCGCCCTCTGCTGCTCGACGCAGCACAACACAAAAACATTGCGCTGAATACAACGTCATCAAGAACAAGAGCATGGATCTTAAATCAATTGCTACAAATATATGTTAAGTATATGCAAAGGATATATATGTTATACAGTTAGGTACTGAATTAGCTAGGTCACTTAGAAGATAGTGAAGTTATCTATGTATATCATAAGGTGAATGCACCAATTTGTAAGTCGCTCTGGATAAGAGCGTCTGCTAAATGACGAAAATGTAAATGTAATAGACAGATGGATTTGAAATGACGTAAAATATATCTGTTATACCTGTTATATCTGTTATATCTGTTACACCTGTTATATCTGTTACACCTGTTATATCTGTTATACCTGTCACACCTGTTACACCTGTTATACCTGTTATATCTGTTATACCTGTTACACCTGTTATACCTGTTATATCTGTTATATCTGTTATATCTGTTACACCTGTTATATCTGTTACACCTGTTATATCTGTTATACCTGTTACACCTGTTACACCTGTTATACCTGTTATATATGTTATATCTGTTACACCTGTTACACCTGTTATATCTGTTATACCTGTTACACCTGTTATACCTGTTACACCTGTTATATCTGTTATATCTGTTATATCTGTTACACCTGTTATACCTGTTACACCTGTTATATCTGTTATACCTGTTACACCTGTTACACCTGTTATACCTGTTATATATGTTATATCTGTTACACCTGTTATATCTGTTATACCTGTTACACCTGTTATACCTGTTACACCTGTTATATCTGTTATATCTGTTATATCTGTTATACCTGTTATATCTGTTATACCTGTTACACCTGTTACACCTGTTATATCTGTTATACCTGTTATATCTGTTATACCTGTTATATCTGTTATACCTGTTACACCTGTTACACCTGTTATATCTGTTATATCTGTTATATCTGTTACATCTGTTATACCTGTTATATCTGTTATACCTGTTATATCTGTTACACCTGTTATATCTGTTATACCTGTTATATCTGTTATACCTGTTACACCTGTTATACCTGTTCTACCTGTTACACCTGTTACACCTGTTATATCTGTTATACCTGTTATATCTGTTATACCTGTTATATCTGTTATATCTGTTACACCTGTTACACCTGTTACGTCTGTTATACCTGTTACACCTGTTATATCTGTTATACCTGTTATATCTGTTATATCTGTTATATCTGTTATATCTGTTACACCTGTTACACCTGTTATATCTGTTACACCTGTTATATCTGTTATACCTGTTATATCTGTTACACCTGTTACGTCTGTTATATCTGTTACACCTGTTACGCCTGTTACGTCTGTTATATCTGTTACACCTGTTACACCTGTTACGTCTGTTATACCTGTTACACCTGTTACACCTGTTATATCTGTTATACCTGTTATATCTGTTATATCTGTTATACCTGTTACACCTGTTATATCTGTTATACCTGTTATACCTGTTATATCTGTTATATCTGTTATACCTGTTACACCTGTTATATCTGTTATACCTGTTATACCTGTTATACCTGTTATATCTGTTCTACCTGTTACACCTGTTACACCTGTTATATCTGTTATACCTGTTATATCTGTTATATCTGTTACACCTGTTACACCTGTTACGTCTGTTATACCTGTTACACCTGTTATATCTGTTATACCTGTTATATCTGTTACACCTGTTACGTCTGTTATATCTGTTATTCCTGTTATACCTGTTATACCTGTTACACCTGTTATATCTGTTATATCTGTTACACCTGTTACGTCTGTTATATATGTTATTCCTGTTATACCTGTTATACCTGTTATACCTGTTATATCTGTTATATCTGTTATACTTGTTACACCTGTTATATCTGTTATATCTGTTACACCTGTTATATCTGTTCTACCTGTTACACCTGTTACACCTGTTATATCTGTTATACCTGTTATTTCTGTTATATCTGTTACACCTGTTACACCTGTTACGTCTGTTATACCTGTTACACCTGTTATATCTGTTATACCTGTTATATCTGTTATATATGTTATATCTGTTACATCTGTTATATCTGTTACACCTGTTATATCTGTTATACCTGTTATATCTGTTACACCTGTTACGTCTGTTATATCTGTTACACCTGTTATACCTGTTATACCTGTTACACCTGTTACACCTGTTATACCTGTTATATCTGTTATATCTGTTATACCTGTTACACCTGTTATATCTGTTATACCTGTTATATATGTTATATCTGTTACACCTGTTATACCTGTTATATCTGTTATATCTGTTATATCTGTTATACCTGTTATACCTGTTATACCTGTTATACCTGTTACACCTGTTATATCTGTTATACCTGTTATATCTGTTATATCTGTTATACCTGTTATACCTGTTATACCTGTTATATCTGTTATACCTGTTATACCTGTTACACCTGTTATACCTGTTACACCTGTTATATCTGTTATACCTGTTATATCTGTTATATCTGTTATACCTGTTATACCTGTTATATCTGTTATATCTGTTATACCTGTTATACCTGTTATATCTGTTATACCTGTTATACCTGTTATATCTGTTATATCTGTTATATCTGTTACACCTGTTATATCTGTTATACCTGTTATATCTTTTATATCTGTTATACCTGTTATATCTGTTATATCTGTTATATCTGTTATACCTGTTATATCTGTTACACCTGTTACACCTGTTACACCTGTTATATCTGTTATACCTGTTATACCTGTTATACCTGTTACACCTGTTACACCTGTTATATCTGTTACACCTGTTATATCTGTTATACCTGTTATATCTGTTACACCTGTTACACCTGTTACGTCTGTTATACCTGTTACACCTGTTATATCTGTTATACCTGTTATTTCTGTTATATCTGTTACACCTGTTACACCTGTTACGTCTGTTATACCTGTTACACCTGTTATATCTGTTATACCTGTTATATCTGTTATATATGTTATATCTGTTACATCTGTTATATCTGTTACACCTGTTATATCTGTTATACCTGTTATATCTGTTACACCTGTTACGTCTGTTATATCTGTTACACCTGTTATACCTGTTACACCTGTTACACCTGTTATACCTGTTATATATGTTATATCTGTTATACCTGTTACACCTGTTATATCTGTTATACCTGTTATATATGTTATATCTGTTACACCTGTTATACCTGTTATATCTGTTATATCTGTTATATCTGTTATACCTGTTATACCTGTTATACCTGTTATACCTGTTACACCTGTTATATCTGTTATACCTGTTATATCTGTTATATCTGTTATACCTGTTATACCTGTTATACCTGTTACACCTGTTATATCTGTTATACCTGTTATACCTGTTACACCTGTTATACCTGTTACACCTGTTATATCTGTTATACCTGTTATATCTGTTATATCTGTTATACCTGTTATACCTGTATATCTGTTATATCTGTTATACCTGTTATACCTGTTATATCTGTTATACCTGTTATACCTGTTATATCTGTTATATCTGTTATATCTGTTACACCTGTTATATCTGTTATACCTGTTATATCTTTTATATCTGTTATACCTGTTATATCTGTTATATCTGCTATATCTGTTATACCTGTTATATCTGTTACACCTGTTACACCTGTTACACCTGTTATATCTGTTATACCTGTTATACCTGTTATACCTGTTACACCTGTTACACCTGTTATATCTGTTACACCTGTTATATCTGTTACACCTGTTACATCTGTTATACCTGTTACACCTGTTACATCTGTTATATCTGTTATATCTGTTATATCTGTTACACCTGTTATATCTGTTATACCTGTTATACCTGTTACATCTGTTATACCTGTTACACCTGTTATATCTGTTACACCTGTTATACCTGTTATATCTGTTATACCTGTTACAGTGCCCTCCACTAATATTGGTAAATATGAACAAACGGGCTGTGAAGTTTTTTTTCTTTATTGTTTATCCTCTTGGTCTTTCATTCAAAATATTCACAAAAATCTAACCTATAATGAAAGTAAAATAATTGAAAGAAAAAATTAATTATTATCATAAAACAAATATTTTTCTCAAATATATGTGTGCCCCTTCATTCAATACTTTGTGCAACCTTCCTTTGCCAAGATAACAGCTCTGAGTCTTCTCCTATAATGAGTAATGAGGTTGGGGAACACATGGCAAGGGATCTGAGACCATTCCTCCATACAGAATCTCTCCATATCCTTCAGATTCCGAGGTCCACGCTTGTGGACTCTCCTCTTCAGTTCATCCCACAGGTTTTCTATGGGGTTTAGGTCAGGGGACTGGGATGACCATGGCAAAACCTTGATTCTGTGGTCAGTGAACCATTTTTGTGTTGATTTTGAGGTGTGCTTTGGATCATTGTCCTGCTGGAAGATCCAACCACGGCCCAGTTTAAGCTTCCTAGCAGAGGCAGTTTGATGTAATATCTGCTGGTACTTGATGGAGTCCATGATACCATGTATCCTAACAAGTTGTCTGCGTGTCTGTCTTTCTGTCTACGCCAAACCCACCTCTGGTGTTTCTTTCCAAAAAGCTCTATTTTGGTCTCAACTGACCATAGAACCCGGTCCCATTGAAAGTACCAGTAACATTTGGCAAACTGTAGGCGCTTGAGTTTGTTGTTTGATGACAGCAAAGGTGTTTTTATGGCAACCCTCCCAAACAACTTGTGGTTATGTAGGTGGCGTCTGATCGTAGTTTTGGAGACTTTCTGACCCCAAGACCCAACTAACTGTCACGATCGTCATAGGGAATAGACCAAGGCGCAGCGTGATGAACGAACATGTTTAACTTTATTATCTTTAGTGATAATAGACCACAATAAACAAAACAAGAAACGACTCGTGAAGTCCACGGTAACAATGACCAACACGGATCAAGAACCCACAAACACAAAGGGAAAACAGACAGTTTAAATATGGCTCCCAATCAGAGACAACCAGCCAACAGCTGACACTGTTGCCTCTGATTGGGAGTCACTCAGGCCAACATAGAAATAAACAACCTAGAACACCCAACATAGAAACAGAACACATAGAATGAACACACCCTGGCTCAACATATAGAGTCCCAGAGCCAGGGTGTGACAGTACTCCCTAAAGGCGCGGACTGGACCGCGCCTCAATAAGAGCAAAACAGGGGAGGGCTGGGTGGGCATACCTCCTCGGCGGCGGTTCTGGCTCCGGCCTTGCCCACCACCCTCCAATAATCCCCCATAGCGCCCTGGTCCGGTCTGGCCCCGCTGGCTGGAGCTTAACTGGACGTAGCAGGAGCGGTTAGCTTCAGCTCCGTTGTGGAGCAGTTGAGCGGTACCTGATTTGGCACCGGTGACCCAGGCACGGGTTGTGCCGACTGACGACGCGCACCCCTGGCTTGGTGCGTGAGGCAGGAAACGGACCGGACCGGGCTGACGTATGCGCACTCCCGGCTTGGTGCGTGGAGCAGCAACGGGCCGGACCGGCTGACGATACGCACTCTGGCTTGGTGCGTGGAGCCGGAACGGGCCTCACCGACTGACGACTCGCACCCTGGCTTGGTGCGTGGAGCAGCAACGGGCCGGACCGGGCTGACGATGCGCACTCCCTGGCTTGGTGCGTGGAGCCGGAACGGGCTTTACCGGACTGACGACTCGCACCCCTGGCTTGGTGCGTGGAGCAGCAACGGGCCGGACCGGCTGACGATGCGCACTCTGGCTTGGTGCGTGGAGCCGAACGGGCTTTACCGGGCTGGACGACTGCACCCTGGCTTGGTGCGTGGAGCAGCAACGGGCTTTACCAGGCTGACGACTCGCACCCTGGCTTGGTGCGAGTAGCAGGAACGGGCTGGACCAGGCTGACGACTCGCACCCCTGGCTTGGTGCGAGTAGCAGGAACGTTCTGGACCAGGCTGACGACTCGCACCCCCTGGCTTGGTGCGAGTGGCAGGAACAGGCCAGGCCAGGCTGGCGACTCGCACCCCTGGCTTGGTGCGAGTGGAAGGAACAGGCCGGGCCGGGCTGGCGACGCGCACCGTAGGCTTGGTGCGAGTGGCAGGAACAGGCCGGGCCGGGCTGGCGACGCACACCGTAGGCTTGGTGCGAGTGGCAGGAACAGGCCGGGCCGGGCTGGCGACGCGCACCGTATACTAGGTGCGAGTGGCAGGAACAGGCCGGGCCGGGCTGGCGACGCGCACCGTAGACTTGGTGCGAGTGGCAGGAACAGGCCGGGCCGGGCTGGCGACGCGCACCGTAGACTTGGTGCGTGGAGCAGGGACAGGCCGGGCCGGGCTGGCGACGCACACCGTATGCTTGGTGCGTGGAGCAGGAACAGGCCGGGCCGGGCTCGCGACGCACACCGTATGCTTGGTGCGTGGAGCAGGAACAGGCCGGACTGGGCTGACGACGCACCCGTAGGCTTGGTGCGTGGAGCAGGGACAGGCCGGACTGGGCTGGCGACGCACACCGTAGGCTTGGTGCGTGGAGCAGGAACAGGCCGGACTGAGCTAACGACGCACCCCGTAGGCTTGGTGCGTGGAACAGGGACAGGCCGGACCGGGCTGGCGACGCATACCGTAGGCTTGGTGCGAGGAGCAGGGACAGGCCGGACCGGGCTGGGGACACACACCACTGGCTCTACTCGGGACCGGACTGGTCTGGTAACACACCCCAGTACCTCTCGCCGTGCCTCTACACCTTCCTTCCCTGCTTTGACCAGTGGCCCCCGTAACCTGGTGGCCTTCTGAATCCGCCCCTTTTCTGCCTCCGTCAGCCCCCGCTGTCCATGCCGTGTGCCCCCCTAAAAATTTTCTGGGGTTGCCTCTCGCCTGTCCGACGTTGGACACTGCTGACGCGCTGCTCCTCTTTCGCCAGGGCCTTTCCCGGCGCTTCCTCCCATGTCCAGTCCAAGTTCTGCTCCTGGACACGCTGCTTGGTCCTTACTTGGTGGGTTCTTCTGTCACGATCGTCGTAGGGAATAGACCAAGGCGCAGCGTGATGAACGAACATGTTTAACTTTATTATCTTTAGTGATAATAGACCACAATAAACAAAACAAGAAACGACTCGTGAAGTCCACGGTAACAATGACCAACACGGAACAAGAACCCACAAACACAAAGGGAAAACAGACAGTTTAAATATGGCTCCCAATCAGAGACAACCAGCCAACAGCTGACACTCGTTGCCTCTGATTGGGAGTCACTCAGGCCAACATAGAAATAAACACCCTAAAACACCCAACATAGAAACAGAACACATAGAATGAACACACCCTGGCTCAACATATAGAGTCCCAGAGCCAGGGTGTGACACTAACGTCTGCAATTCTCCAGCTGGGATCCGTGGAGATTTTTTGGCCACTCTAACCTTCCTCCTCACTGTGCGTGGGGTCAATATAGACACACGTCGTCTTCCAGGCCGATTGTTAACATCTCCAGTTGCTTTAAACTTCTTAATTATTGCCCTGATAGTGGAAATGGGCATTTTCAACCGTTGAGCTATTTTCTTATAGCCATTTCCTGATTTGTGAAGCTCAACAACCTTTTGTCAAACATCATTACTGTATTCTCGGGTCTTTCCCATAGTGACGGATGACTATGGGAACTTGGCCGTGTGTCACCTCATATTTATACCCCAGTGAAACAGGAAGTCATGGCTTACCACTTAAGTATTCCTAATCACTCAGGTGAATTTAAAAAAAACGTAAAATATGAATGGGAATATACTTCAGTTAGATTTTACTCATAAGTATTTCTAGGGGTGCCAATAAGTATGGCACGTTTCGGATAAAAATATTTATTTCATTTATTTCACATTTATCTTTTTCAATCATTTTACTTCAATTAAAGGTTCAATTTTTGTGAATATTTTGAATGAAAGACCTAGAGGATAAACAGCAAAGACATTTTCTTCACAGCCCCTTTTGTTCATATTTACCAAAGGTGCCAATATTAGTGGAGGGCACTGTATATCTGTTTTATCTGTTTTATCTGTTATATCTGTTATATCTGTTATATCTGTTATACCTGTTATACCTGTTATATCTGTTATACCTGTTATATCTGTTATATCTGTTATATCAGTTATATCTGTTATATCAGTTATATCAGTTATATCTGTTTTATCAGTTTTATCAGTTTTATCTGTTATAACGGTTTTATCGGTTTTAACTGTTTTATCTGTTTTAACTGTTTTAACAGTTTTATCTGTTTTAACTGTTTGAACTGTTTTATCAGTTTTAACTGTTTTAACTGTTTTATCTGTTTTAACAGTTTTATCTGTTTTATCTGTTTTATCTGTTTGAACTGTTTGAACTGTTTTAACTGTTTTATCTGTTTTAACTGTTTTAACTGTTTTATCTGTTTTATCTGTTTTATCTGTTTTAACTGTTTTAACTGTTTTAACTGTTTTAACTGTTTTAACAGTTTTATCTGTTTTAACTGTTTTAACTGTTTTATCTGTTTTAACTGTTTTAACTGTTTTATCTGTTTTATCTGTTTTATCTGTTTTAACTGTTTTAACAGTTTTATCTGTTTTAACTGTTTTAACAGTTTTATCAGTTTTAACTGTTTTAACTGTTTTAACTGTTTTAACAGTTTTATCTGTTTTATCTGTTTTATCTGTTTTATCTGTTTGAACTGTTTTGTCTGTTTTAACTGTTTTAACTGTTTTATCTGTTTTAACTGTTTTATCTGTTTTATCTGTTTTATCTGTTTGAACTGTTTGAACTGTTTTATCTGTTTTATCTGTTTTAACTGTTTTATCTGTTTTATCTGTTTTATCTGTTTTAACTGTTTTAACTGTTTTAACTGTTATACAGTACCAGTGAAAAGTTTTGACACACCTACTCATTCAAGGGTTTTTCTTTATTTTTACTATTTTCTACATTGTAGAGGAGGAGGAGTCTCTTGGGGTCAGGCTAATTCTTAATTACACTGGCTAGTACTAATGAATAGGGCCCGGAGTTGTTCCTGGTCTAATCTTTCATGGACAGACTACGTAAACATAAACTTAATTGAGCAATCTGACTAAATTACACGAGATGTTAGTTCTGTGTTAACCAAGATTATTCCTGGTCAGGTCACATTGACAGCAAAAGTCAGGAATAAAAATGCAGAACAAAATATATCTGAGGTTGATATTTCTCATTCACAGCTATGACTTCACTTGCTGTCCCTACAACCACAGGTGGTGAATGTCTCTGCAGACTGGGACGGCCAGAGAGAGTGGGGTCACCTACAACACCTGACAGGGGTCAGGTTTATGTTCCACCTGACCCAGCTCCACCAGGCTTACTCTGCCCAACTTCTCTCCCTCAACCACCCAGCTCTGCTCCCAGATGACTTGGAGGAGAATGAAGGACCACATAGGTACCTCCCTCCCTCCCTCCCTCCCTCCCTCCCTCCCTCCCTCCCTCCCTCCCTCCCTCCCTACCCA
The DNA here is from genome assembly GCF_020615455.1 of Coregonus clupeaformis. Lineage (NCBI taxonomy): Eukaryota > Metazoa > Chordata > Actinopteri > Salmoniformes > Salmonidae > Coregonus > Coregonus clupeaformis. The sequence continues at coordinate 187,420 of NW_025534307.1, forward strand.
CCCACCCACCCCCTCCCTCCCTCCCCTCCCTCCCTCCCTCCCTAAAATGTAAAATGTCAGTGAAATGTGTGCGTAATGGGACAGATCTACCACTAGAGGGCAGTCCCAGATTATTGCGAGGATGCAGGTTTAGTTGAACTTCACTCTGATGTGACGAGCAGTATTTTCTTACAAAATAGTATTTCTATTGTTTCTGCTAAGAGTTTTAAATAGTCATTGTTTTTATTTGTGACAATCTGTATTATTCTATGAGTTTGTCATTTAAAGTGGCACGTTAATTGAATCCTTCAGTGCCCAAAATAATAATGTGAGTATTTATTAATCAAAATCACCATATTTATCCAAAATGTAATCTAAGTGGATACCATAAACAGTGGCAGCTGAATGAAAGAGCTATGACGCATCTTCACTCAAGAGCATCACTTTATATATACAGCATGTGTGTGCTTGTACGTGTGAGAGTGCATCAATTTTTTAAACATTTTTATATTTTAGTCATTTAGCAGACGCTCTTATCCAGAGCGACTTACAGGAGGATTTAGGGTTAAGTGCCTTGCTTAAGGGCACATCCACAGATTTTTCACCTAGTCTGCCCGGGGATTAGAACCAGCGACCTTTCGGTTACTGGCACAACGCTCTTACCCACTAAGCTACCTGCCACCCTTATAATGTTCCATGATGTTCCATGATCTGGAACCTGAAATATGTCAACTCTGCACTCTCCAGTGACCCCCTGACCTTTGTTATACACACATCATTGAATCCTACTACACACTGCTCTGGTTCTCACGGCGACAGGGCCTCCGTTAAGACCATGGCCCTGATTGTTGGTATGCAGGCCCACAGGATAAACACATTAAACACTAATGTCTGATTGCAGCCAAACACGATCAGTATGAAAACAAGGCCCTCTAGATTTCACAATGGCACATTTTCCATGCACCAATCACCTGGATTCCTCCCACAGGTGTTTTTCTCGCAGGTTGACGTTTGTTGTCATGAGTCTTGCCCTTGAGGCAGAACTGAAACCCTGAAACCCTACCTCTTCAAAGGATATCTTAAATAATCCCACAGCACCCTCCCATCCCCTTCTCACCCCGTTACGATTAAGGTTAGGGTTAGGTTTAAAATCAGATTTTATGTTATTGTGGCTGTGCCAGCTAGTGACCACTTTGCAGAGCTGCCTCCAATATGAGTCATCCCAATAAATGCCAACCAGCTTTTTTTTTCTCCCAGAGTACAGCTCTGTGAAATTACAGCCTCAAAACCCACAATTTAACATCTGAACCTGGAACAGGAAGGGAGAGGGAGAGCGAGAGGGAGGGCGGGAGGGGGGGGGGCATGTGTGAGGCCATCCATCGTTCATTAACTACTACCAGGAAAGCCCTGAGCCCAAGAATCCTAAAAATTCCTAGATAATACGAAAAACAATACATTTTACAGTCCAATGGACTATGTATGGAGTTTTTCTCCATTGGAGCAGAGTTACAGTGACAGTGTTACAGTGCATTCGGAAAGTTTTCAGACCCCTTTACTTTTTCAAAATTTTGTTAGGTTAGAGCCTTATTCTAAAATTAATTATATAGATTTTTTTTTCCTCATCAATCTACACACAATACCCCATAATGACAAAGGAAAAGCAGGTTTTTAGAAAACTGAAATATTACATTTACATAAGTATTCAAACCCTTTACTCAGTGGTTTGTTGAAGCACATTTGGCAGCGATTACAGCCATGAGTCTTCTTGGGTATGACGCTACAAGCTTGGCACACCTGTATTTGGGGAGTTTCTCCTATTCTTCTCTGCAGATCCTCTCAAGCTCTGTCAGGTTGGATGGGGAGCGTTGCTGCACAGCTATTTTCAGGTCTCCCCAGAGATGTTCGATTGGGTTCAAGTCCAGGCTCTGGCTGGGCCACTCAAAGACATCCAGAGACTTGTCCCGAAGCCACTCCTGCGTTGTCTTGGCTGTGTGCATTGTCGTGTTGGAAGGTGAACTTTCGCCCCAGTCTGAGGTCCTGAGCGCTCTGGAGCAGGTTTTCATCAAGGATCTCTCTGTACTTTGCTCCGTTCATCTTTGCCTCGATCCTGACTAGTCTCCCTGTCCCTGCTGCTGAAAAACATCCACACAGCATGATGCTGCCACCACCGTGCTTCACCGTAGGGACGGTGCCAGGTTTCCTCCAGATGTGATGCTTGGCATTCAGGCATGAGTTCAATCTTGGTTTCATCAGACCAGATAATCTGTGGAGATGGGAGAACCTTTTGGCAAACTCCAAGCAGGCTGTCATGTGCCTTTTACTGAGGAGTGGCTTCCGTCTGGCCACTCTACCATAAAGGCCTGATTGGTGGAGTGCTGCAGAAATGGTTGTCCTTCTGGAAGGTTATCCCATCTCCACAGAGGAACTCTAGAGCTCTGTCAGAGTGACCAAGGCCCTTCTCCCCCTGATTGCTCAGTTTGAACCCAGCTCTAGGAAGTTTTGATGGTTCCAAACTTCTTCCATTTAAGAATGATGGTCCACTGTGTTCTTGGGGACCTTCAATGCAGCAGACATTTTTAGCTACCCTTCCCCAGATCTGTGCCTCGATACAATCCTGTCTCGGAGCTCTATGTACAATTCCTTCGACCTCATGGCGTAGTTTCTGCTCTGACATGCACTGTCAACTGTGGTACCTTATATATATACAGGTGTGTGCCTTTCTAAATCATGTCCAATCAATTGAATTTACTACAGGTGGACTCCAATCAAGTTGTAGAAACATCTCAAGGATGATCAATGGAAAGAGTATGCACCTGAGCTCAATTTCGAGTCTCATAACAAAGGGTCTGAATACTTATGTAAATAAGTTATTTCTGTTTTTTATCTTTAAGAAATTTGCAAAAATGTCTAAAAACCTGTTTTTGCTTCATCATTATGGGGTATTGTGTGTAGATTGCTGAGGATTTTGATTTATTTAATCCATTTTACAATAAGGCTGTAACGTAACAAAATGTGGAAAATGTCAAGGGGTCTGAATACTTTTCGAAGGCACTGTATACAGTGAGGGAAAAAAGTATTTGATCCCCTGCTGATTTTGTACGTTTGCCCACTGACAAAGAAATTATCAGTCTATAATTTTAATGGTAGGTTTATTTGAACAGTGAGAGACAGAATAACAACAAAAAAATCCAGAAAAACGCATGTCAAAAATGTTATAAATTAATTTTCATTTTAATGAGGGAAATAAGTATTTGACCCCTCTCAATCAGAAAGATTTCTGGCTCCCAGGTGTCTTTTACACGTGTAACGAGCTGAGAGTAGGAGCACACTCTTAAAGGGAGTGCTCCTAATCTCAGCTTGTTACCTGTATAAAAGACATCTGTCCACAGAAGTAATCAATCAATCAGATTCCAAACTCTCCACCATGGCCAAGACCAAAGAGCTCTCCAAGGATGTCAGGGACAAGATTATAGACCTACACAAGGCTGGAATGGGCTACAAGACCATCACCAAGCAGCTTGGTGAGAAGGTGACAACAGTTGGTGCGATTATTCACAAATGGAAGAAACACAAAATAACTGTCAATCTCCCTCTGCCTGGGGCTCCATGCAAGATCTCACCTCGTGGAGTTGCAATGATCATGAGAACGGTGAGGAATCAGCCCAGAACTACACGGGAGGATCTTGTCAATGATCTCAAGGCAGCTGGGACAATATTCACCAAGAAAACAATTGGTAACACACTACGCCGTGAAGGACTGAAATCCTGCAGCGCCCGCAAGGTCCCCCTGCTCAAGAAAGCACATATACAGGCCCATCTGAAGTTTGCCAATGAACATCTGAATGATTCAGAGGAGAACTGGGTGAAAGTGTTGTGGTCAGATGAGACCAAAATCGAGCTCCTTGGCATCAACTCAACTCGCCGTGTTTGGAGGAGGATGAATGCTGCCTATGACCCCAAGAACACCATCCCCACCGTCAAACATGGAGGTGGAAACATTATGCTTTGGGGGTGTTTTTCTGCTAAGGGGACAGGACAACTTCACCACATCAAAGGGACAATGGACGGGGCCATGTACCGTCAAATCTTGGGTGAGAACCTCCTTCCCTCAGCCAGGGCATTGAAAATGGGTCGTGGATGGGTATTCCAGCATGACAATGACCCAAAACACACGGCCAAGGCAACAAAGGAGTGGCTCAAGAAGAAGCACGTTAAGGTCCTGGAGTGGCCTAGCCAGTCTCCAGACCTTAATCCCATAGAAAATCTGTGGAGGGAGCTGAAGGTTCGAGTTGCCAAACGTCAGCCTCGAAACCTTAATGACTTGGAGAAGATCTGCAAAGAGGAGTGGGACAAAATCCCTCCTGAGATGTGTGCAAACCTGGTGGCCAACTACAAGACATTTCTGACCTCTGTGATTGCCAACAAGGGTTTTGCCACCAAGTACTAAGTCATGTTTTGCAGAGGGATCAAATACTTATTTCCCTCATTAAAATGCAAATCAATTTATAACATTTTGACATGCGTTTTTCTGGAATTTTTTGTTGTTATTCTGTCTCTCACTGTTCAAATAAACCTACCATTAAAATTATAGACTGACTGGTTTTTCCCTCACTTTACATGTTACACCAAAAGAGCAACTTGACCCTCACAAACAAATGTTAAACAGTGAGTTCCAAAGGTATTGGGACGTGACACATTTGTTGTTGTTTTGGCTCTGTACTCCAGCACTTAGGATTTTAAATGATAAAGTGCAGACTGTCAGCTTTAATTTTAGGTTATTTTCATCCATGTCTGGTGAACCGTTTAGAAATTATAGCACTTTCTGTACATAGTCCCCCCATTTGGTGTCATGAATCTTCTAGTGGGAGGGAATGTATTTTCTGTGATGGGGACAACTCCAATCCCGATACAATAAATCAACACAGTAATGAACAGCAAACTATATATCAGATTCACCACAGTACTGTCACGCTCGTCTGAAGGAGGAGACCAATGCGCAGCGTTGCGAGTGAACATGATGACTTTATTAACTTAAAGCAACCACGAAGAAAACAACAAATGACGATCCGTGAAGTTCTATACTGAATACTACTAACAGCAACAAAGAAACAATAACCCACAACACAAAGTGAACTCCACACAGTATAAATATGGCCCAATCAGAGATAACGAGCCGACAGCTGACACTCGTTACCTCCGATTGGGAGTCATACGACTAATCAAGAACAATTAACCAAACATAGAAAATGCACAACCAGAAATCCCCAACATAGAAATACACCCAAACAATGAAACTAAACAACCCTGGCTCAAATATCAAGGTCCGTGGAGCCAGAGTGTCACATTACCCCCTAAAGGTGCGACCTCCGGGCGCACCAGCATACAGTCTCGGGGAGGGTCTGGGTGGGCGTCTGTCCCTGGTGGCGGCTCTGGCCCAGGTCGTGGTCCCCACCCCACCTTAGTCACTATCCGCCTCCGTATTCCCTTCCTCATGACCACCCCCCAACTAAAACCCCACTGGATTAAGGGTGGCACCGGACTACGGGGCAGTACCGGACTAAGGGGCAGTACCTGACTAGATGGCGGATCCTGGCTGGCTGGCTCTGGCGGATCCTGGCGGGACGGCTCGGCGGATCCTGGCGGGACGGCCTGGGCGGATCCTGGCGGGACGGCTCTGGCGGATCCAGGCTGGACGGCTCTGGCGGATCCTGGCTGGACGGCTCTGGCGGATCCTGGCTGGACGGCTCTGGCGGATCCTGGCTGGACGGCTCTGGCGGATCCTGGCTGGACGGCTCTGGCGGATCCTGGCTGGACGGCTCTGGCGGATCCTTGCTGGACGGCTCTGGCGGATCCTGGCTGGACGGCTCTGGCGGATCCTGGCTAGACGGTTCTGGCGGATCCTGGCTGGACAGCTCTGGCGGATCCTGGCTGGACGGGCTCGGCGGATCCTGGCAGGACGGGCTCTGGCGGATCCTGGCTGGCTGGACGGATCTGGCGGATCCTGGCGGGCTGATGGATCTGGCTGCTCGTGGCTGGCTGACGGATCTGGCTGCTCGTGGCTGGCTGACGGATCTGGCTGCTCGTGGCTGGCTGACGGATCTGGCTGCTCGCGGCTGGCTGAGGATCTGGCTGCTCGTGGCTGGCTGACGGGTCTGGCTGCTCGTGGCTGGCTGAGGGTCTGGCTGCTCGCGGCTGGCTGACGGATCTGGTTGCTCATGGCTGGCTGACGGATCTGGCTGCTCATGGCTGGCTGACGGATCTGGCTGCTCATGGCTGGCTGACGGATCTGGCTGCTCGTGGCTGGCTGACGGATCTGGCTGCTCATAGCTGGCTGACGGATCTGGCCACTCATGGCTGGCGGAAGGCTCTGGCTGATCCCTCTGAGCGGAAGGCTCTGGCTGCTCCTGTCTGACGGGAAGGCTCTGGCTGCTCCTGTCCTGGGAAGGCTCTGGCTGATCCTGTCTGGCGGAAGGCTCTGGCTGATCCTGTCTGGCGGAAGGCTCTGGCTGATCCTGTCTGGCGGAAGGCTCTGGCTGATCCTGTCTGGCGGAGAGCTCTAGCGGTCCCGGTCTGGCGGACGGCTCTGAAGGCTCGTGGCAGACGGGCGGCTTTGTAGGCTCAGTACAGACGGGCAGTTCAGACGGCGTTGGGCAGACGGACAGTTCAGACGGCGTTGGGCAGACGGGCAGTTCAGACGGCGTTGGGCAGACGGGCAGTTCAGGCGCCGTTGGGCAGACGGGCAGTTCAGACGGCGTTGGGCAGACGGGCAGTTCAGACGGCGTTGGGCAGACGGGCAGTTCAGGCCGGCTGGCGACGCACATCGTGGACCTGGTGCGTGGAGTAGGAACAGGCCGGACCGTACCGGGAACACCCACCACTGGCCTTAACTGGGGATCAAGAACGGACCGGACCAGACTGGGAACACACTTCAGTCTCTCATGCCGTGCCACAACAACTTCCCTCCTCTACTCGCCAATGGCTCCCGTAATCCGATAGCCCTCTCTCCTTTTCTCCCTGTGGCAGCCTCCTGCTGCCCAGGCGCCCAAGCCATGTGCCCCCCCAAAAATGTTTTGGGAGTAACCACGGGGCTTCCAGCCTCGACTCCGCGCTTCCTCTTCATACCACCTCCTCTCGGCTGCAGCTGCCTCCAGCTCTTCACGAGGGCGGTGATATTCCTCCTCAGACCACCTCCTCTCGGCTGCAGCTGCCTCCAGCTCTTCACGAGGGCGATGATGTTCCTCCGGTTGTGCCCAAGGACCCTTTCCAGCCCGAATCTCCTCCCATGTCCAAAAGTCCTTAGGAGGCATCCATAACTCCTGTGTCCAGACCCCTTGCTCCTGGACGCGCTGCTTGGTCCTTTTTTGGTGGGTTATTCTGTCACGCTCGTCTGAAGGAGGAGACCAATGCGCAGCGTTGCGAGTGAACATGATGACTTCATTAACTTAAAGCAACCACGAAGAAAACAACAAATGACGATCCGTGAAGTTCTATACTGAATACTACTAACAGCAACAAAGAAACAATAACCCACAACACAAAGTGAACTCACACAGTATAAATATGGCTCCCAATCAGAGATAACGAGCCGACAGCTGACACTCGTTACCTCCGATTGGGAGTCATACGACTAATCAAGAACAATTAACCAAACATAGAAAATGCACAACCAGAAATCCCCAACATAGAAATACACCCAAACAATGAAACTAAACAACCCTGGCTCAAATATCAAGGTCCGTGGAGCCAGAGTGTCACAAGTACCCATACCCCCAAGCATCATCACCCCATCACCCCCATCACCCCATCACCCCCAAGCAACATCACCCCCAAGCAACATCACCCCCATCACTACCATCACCTCCATCACCCCCATCACCCCTACGCAACATCACCCCCATCACCCCCATCACCCCCATCACCCCATCACCCCCTACGCAACATCACCCCCATCACCCCCATGCAACATCACCCCCCATCACCCCCACGCAACATCACCCCCATCACCCCCTTGAACAAGAGACTGCCCTCTTGTTCCGTTGCTGGTTAGACATCTGTTATCTGGGGGTTTATCTCCCAGTCAGATTTGGCTGGCATCAGACAATGAGCTTGTTGATGACTTTGGTCAACATCATTCTATAAAGATGTTGATATACCTCATAACAATATGCCCAGCAGCACCTACAACAGGCTTGCATGGAGGCACGAAAAAAGTAAATAAAAAATGGATTCTTTCTGACTAAATAAAATTAGGCTACCTGTAACCTTATGAAGAATTATTAAGGGAAATTAACTAATGGAACATTTGCACCCCCCACACCCACCCTACCCAATAGGCTTACCACTCCATCTTGTTTCCATTTCTAACCCTTGTCTGATCCCACATTTGTAATGACTGGGCGGACACCTGACCTGAGTCACTGGGGAGGAGTGGGAAATTAATGTTTGTAAGATTACAGACCGAAAGGCAAATGGGAAAGGAGCAAGTGACTAATAAGGGAAATGATAGTCAACTAGCTCCAGCTATAGAGCATTACAATGTGAATCAAACAAACCGAGCCCTTCTTCCTCCAAGTTCAGCTTTGATCTCCCGCACGTGAACGTACAATTCTGTCGTCTACCAGGCTGTAGGCCAGTCAGCATAGCGGAAACCTACCTTGCGCCTATATTCTGATAAGCGCTGGTTTCGAACGACTCCTCCTTTTCTGTACAGGAGTGGACTGCAGAACAGGCAGTCACCAGAGACTGTACACATGACTCATACAGGTGGTCGAGGCGAGGGAGGGAGCAGAGACAGTGGATCAGAGAAGTCGTAAACAGGTGAGGCTCCTGTAGCTTTTTACCTTCGTTTTAACTGTAGTATTAAACTTCACTACACTCTTTTCTTCTCCAACACGTATCGGACATGTATTATAATAATAAATAATTGCTGTTACGCAGGCTAACCGTTTATCCTGATCTGTGTGTTTGCAGAATCAGTCTAATAAACGTGTGCAAAATAGGCTAGAGGTATGTGTATCTACATGCAGATGGATAGTAGGCACTGGCTTAAAGCACAACAAATAAAGTGATTCAGTTTACTGTGGATAATCAGATATCGACAATCAGGAGCTGCAGAGTTTCTCCTCATCTGTGGTCAAATATTGTCCTAGAAAGATCTGGGAGAGGGAGGAAGATGATGGGACAAATACTGTTACACTCCAGCTCCCAATCCCAGTTCTGTTGGCTGAGATTTTAGTAAAGGGAACAGGGGAAGTTGAAAAGTATAGATTTGTTTTATTTTAATTTTATTGAAATTAGTTATGCGTATAATGACATTTGTTTAACCTTTTACTGCAGTGGGCTAAATCATGGTTACATAGCGTTTCTTGGTGGTCTTAACAAATCTACTTTGAAACAAAAGTATACACGTCACGCACATGGTTATGGGCTTAACACAAAGAAGACACCTGTACCATGTCAGATATAGTTGAAAAGTATTACATTTTGAGTTGCATCCCAATATTACACTTTATATACATAACAGAATAAATATAACAGAACTGTTTGACATAGAAACACTGGATTTTCATCTGTTAAAAAAAAATATATCTTTATTAATGATGAAATTAGGAAAAATATAAATAACATTCTACCCATGAGGCCAAAGAGTGCACTTTTGGTCATTGACTGCAGGAAAGGGCTACTATTCACTGAAGTATACAATGTTCAGTGTATATGGTCTTTCTCTTGTCCATGTCTGACATTCTAATATTTGTTGCCCTGTGCACACTAAAAGGGAAAGGGGGATACCTAGTCAGTTGTACAACTGAATCCACTCAACCCAAATGTGTCTTCCGCATTTAACCCAACCCCTCTGAATCAGAGAGGTGGGCTGCCTTAATCGTTGCCATCGGATACCTAGTATGTGTGTTACGCATTTAACCAACCTGAATCAGAGAGGTGTGGTGGGCTGCCATCTGCACCCGGGGAGCAGTTGTTGGGGGTTACTGCCTTGGAGGTTATTTGCTTAAGGGCAGAACGGCAGATTTCTACAGGGATTCGAACCAGTGACCTTTCGGATACTGGCCCAACGCTCTTAACTGCAAAAGCTACCTGCCACCCCCCCTATAGCTTGTTCGTGTGTTATTACTGCTTGACACTAGAGCAGCTCTGTGCTGTGCATGGCCCGCTGCCACTCCACTAACCACAGGGTCAGGGCCAACAAATTACTGACACCATTTCACACATCCCACCAGGATTAGACAGCTACTCAAATGAATATTGAACAGGAGGTCAGAGACATCCTTTCAATCACTTTCAATCATAGGAAGATTTATTAGTGAAATCCCAATGTATATGTCTACTGCGTCTATGACATGATGCCTTAGCTGAAACATAGCCTATGCTCTATATCAGTCCTGCTGTGACGAGTTAGACAAAAGCGACCTTTAGACTCCTCCTTAGTTTGCGGTCCATGCTGGCATTTATATGCACATGGCCCAATCTATGCCTAATACACCACAATGGCTCTGTTTAGACATCTAAAAGGTCTATACATTAAGGTTCCCATGGCCTCTGTCTGTGAGCTTAGTATAGGTTCAATCAGCTACTGCCTGGCCTTTAGCCCCACTGCTGTGTGTGTCCCCAACCTAACGGGTTCAATAGATCCAAGAGACTGAGCCCCGAGAAGCCTTGGGAGGGGCATCAGCCTCATCTCTCCACCCAGCCTGTCAGCACCTGCTGCATTTTGCCTTCTCTACTCTGGGCCGATATTCATCATAAAGCATCTCAGAGTAGGAGTGCTTGTCTAGGATCTGTCCATATAATCTAATTCATTTTGATCTAAAAGGCAAAACTGATCCCAGATCAGCACTCCTACTCTGAGAGGCTTTGTGGATACGGGCCCTGGTCTGAGGAGTGCGGCATGGTCGGGTGTGGAGGAGAGGGGCCCCTTCCAAAGCCCCAAAAACAATAGTGTGTCTTTCATATTTTTATATTCTCTCTGGGGTTTTTCTGACTCACACTTATTCAAATCAGCCCCTTGTTTCGTCCTGACATGGGACTTGGGACTTGTATTAGTGGCTCCCCATTGTCTCTCAATTACACCTGGCTTCGGCTTACAATATGACTCCTGACAGATGTTCAGCTACATTGTAAAGACAGGGAGTGAAGATCAGCCGCTGTCTATCAAAGAATGTAATGAACCCTGGGTCAAATAATGTGATTGAAGAACCCTGGGTCAAATTATGTGATTGAAGAACCCTGGGTCAAATAATGTGATTGAAGAACCCTGGGTCAAATAATGTGATTGAAGAACCCTGGGACTAATAATGTGATTGAAGAACCCTGGGTCAAATAATGTGATTGAAGAACCCTGGGTCAAATAATATGATTGAAGAACCCTGGGTCAAGTAATATGATTGAAGAACCCTGGGTCAAATAATGTGATTGAAGAACCCTGGGTCAAATAATGTGATTGAAGAACCCTGGGTCAAATAATGTGATTGAAGAACCCTGGGTCAAATAATGTGATTGAAGAACCCTGGGACTAATAATGTGATTGAAGAACCCTGGGTCAAATAATGTGATTGAAGAACCCTGGGTCAAATAATATGATTGAAGAACCCTGGGTCAAGTAATATGATTGAAGAACCCTGGGTCAAATAATGTGATTGAAGAACCCTGGGTCAAATAATATGATTGAAGAACCCTGGGTCCAATAATGTCACTGAAGAACCCTGGGTCCAATAATGGGATTGAAGAACCCTGGGTCAAATAATGTGATTGAAAAACCCTGGGTCAAATAATATGATTGATGAACCCTGGGTCAAATAATGGGATTGAAGAACCCTGGGTCAAATAATGTGATTGAAGAACCCTGGGTCAAATAATGGGATTGAAGAACCCTGGGTCAAATAATGTGATTGAAGAACCCTGGGTTAAATGATGTGATTAAAGTTGTCTGATGGAATAATAAATTACTCACAGTTGAGGAGTAGTCTGTCTTTGTGTATTTCAAATCAAAATATGGAAGGTGCAATCTTAACTCTTTGATAAAGTGATCTTCAGGAAATCCATTTAATTATCAGCAAAGTCACAAACCACACTCACACACACCCTCTGATGGTCTGAGCTGATGCTAATCTTTGGGGAAATGCCTGATTGTGTCTGAAATATATCTCACTAATAACAGGAAGCAATTTAAACTTGTGGCAGCACACCTTTGTGAAGGAGCTGTCAAAATACTCTGCCTGTCTCCCATGTAAGCTGTCCCAGCCGTTGTCTTCTTCTGGTGACTCTGAATAAAGACAGCATACAGTGGGGAGAACAAGTATTTGATACACTGCGATTTTGCAGGTTTTCCTACTTACAAAGCATGTAGAGGTCTGTAATTTTTATCATAGGTACACTTCAACTGTGAGAGACGGAATCTAAAACAAAAATCCAGAAAATCACATTGTATGATTTTTAAGTAATTAATTTGCATTTTATTGCATGACATAAGTATTTGATACATCAGAAAAGCAGAACTTAATATTTGGTACAGAAACCTTTTTTTGGAATTACAGAGATCATACGTTTCCTGTAGGTCTTGACCAGGTTTGCACACACTGCAGCAGGGATTTTGGCCCACTCCTCCATACAGACCTTCTCCAGATCCTTCAGGTTTCGGGGCTGTCGCTGGGCAATACGGACTTTCAGCTCCCTCCAAAGATTTTCTATTGGGTTCAGGTCTGGAGACTGGCTAGGCCACTCCAGGACCTTGAGATGCTTCTTACGGAGCCTTCTCAGTTGCCCTGGCTGTGTGTTTCGGGTCGTTGTCATACTGGAAGACCCAGCCACGACCCATCTTCAATGCTCTTACTGAGGGAAGGAGGTTGTTGGCCAAGATCTCGCGATACATGGCCCCATCCATCCTCCCCTCAATACGGTGCAGTCGTCCTGTCCCCTTTGCAGAAAAGCATCCCCAAAGAATGATGTTTCCACCTCCATGGTTCACGGTTGGGATGGTGTTCTTGGGGTTGTACTCATCCTTCTTCTTCCTCCAAACACGGCGAGTGGAGTTTAGACCAAAAAGTTCAATTTTTGTCTCATCAGACCACATGACCTTCTCCTATTCCTCCTCTGGATCATCCAGATGGTCATTGGCAAACTTCAGACGGGCCTGGACATGCGCTGGCTTGAGCAGGGGGACCTTGCGTGCGCTGCAGGATTTTAATCCATGACGGCGTAGTGTGTTACTAATGGTTTTCTTTGAGACTGTGGTCCCAGCTCTCTTCAGGTCATTGACCAGGTCCTGCTGTGTAGTTCTGGGCTGATCCCTCACCTTCCTCATGATCATTGATGCCCCACAAGGTGAGATCTTGCATGGAGCCCCAGACCGAGGTTGATTGACCGTCATCTTGAACTTCTTCCATTTTCTAATAATGGCGGCAACAGTTGTTGCCTTCTCACCAAGCTGCTTGCCTATTGTCCTGTAGCCCATCCCAGCCTTGTGCAGGTCTACAATTTTATCCCTGATGTCCTTACACAGCTCTCTGGTCTTGGCCATTGTGGAGAGGTTGGAGTCTGTTTGATTGAGTGTGTGGACAGGTGTCTTTTATACAGGTAACGAGTTCAAACAGGTGCAGTTAATACAGGTAATGAGTGGAGAACAGGAGGGCTTCTTAAAGAAAAACTAACAGGTCTGTGAGAGCCGGAATTCTTACTGGTTGGTAGGTGATCAAATACTTATGTCATGCAATAAAATGCAAATGAATTACTTAAAAATCATACAATGTGATTTTCCGGATTTTTGTTTTAGATTCCATCTCTCACAGTTGAAGTGTACCTATGATAAAAAGTACAGACCTCTACATGCTTTGTAAGTAGGAAAACCTGCAAAATCGGCAGTGTATCAAATACTTGTTCTCCCCACTGTATATGATAACACCCCATATGCCCACCCTGATGTTTTGGAAATGAATTCTCAATATGTTATCCTCGCTTGGAGACAGAACTGATATGCAATATGGTTTTGGGCATACACTCAGAATTCCCCAAGTTCTGTTAGTTATAGGCAGTAAAGTAATCCAAAGCATCGTGCCCCCAGAGTACACTCCCTGTGATGATCAGAGTACACTCCCTATGATGATCATAGTACACTCCCTGTGATGATCAGAGTACACTCCCTATGATGATCAGAGTACACTCCCTATGATGATCAGAGTACACTCCCTATGATGATCAGAGTACACTCCCTGTGATGATCAGAGTACACTCCCTATGATGATCAGAGTACACTCCCTGTGATGATCAGAGTACACTCCCTGTGATGATCAGAGTACACTCCCTGTAATGATCTGAGTACACTCCCTGTGATGATCAGAGTACACTCCCTGTGATGATCAGAGTACACTCCCTGTGATGATCAGAGTACACTCCCTGTGATGATCAGAGTACACTCCCTGTGATGATCAGAGTACACTCCCTATGATGATCAGAGTACACTCCCTGTGATGATCAGAGTACACTCCCTGTGATGATCATAGTACACTCCCTGTGATGATCAGAGTACACTCCCTGTGATGATCAGAGTACACTCCCTGTGATGATCAGAGTACACTCCCTGTGATGATCATAGTACACTCCCTGTGATGATCTGAGTACACTCCCTGTGATGCGAGTGGCGCAGTGGTCTAAGGCACTGCATCGCAGTGCTAGCTGTGCCACTAGAGATCCTGGTTGAATCCAGGCTCTGTCGTAGCCGGCCGCGACCGGGAGACCCATGGGGCGGCGCACAATTGGCCCAGCGTCGTCCAGGGTAGGGGAGGGAATGGCCGGCAGGGATGTAGCTCAGTTGGTAGAGCATGGCGTTTCCAATGCCAGGGTTGTGGGTTTGTTTCCCACAGAGGGCCAGTATGAAAAATAAAAACATAAACATAATGTATGCACTCACTAACTGTAAGTCGCTCTGGATAAGAGCGTCTGCTAAATGACTAAAATGTAAATGATCAGAGTAAACTACCTGTGATGATCTGATGTGAGCAGAGTGGAACTTGAGTGGAGCGTGCGTATTATGGCTGGAGAGTGGAGCGGATTTAAGAAATATTGCCGCGTTAGCCTTCTCTCCTGCTCCAATTTTACTCCGGTACCGCTCAGGCATGAGCTCTGCCCAGCATTTTTCATTTCCTTCATCACTGTTCTTTTCATTATGTTGTATGTATTTAGGTTACCTCACCACTAATAAGCAGAGATGTTGATACGAGTCGACCAAGAAATAGGTCGCAGCCTGTGTAATTGATGGCAAGACAGCACATGAGCACATGCAGCAGTACCAGAGACATTTGGTTTCTATACAGGCTTTTGTTAAAAAAGAGGAGTCTAAGTTTGTTACAGTGCTAAAGTTGTCTATCAACTGTAAAATGTGATCTCAACAGAGCCAGTTACAACTGAAGTATCGGATCATCAATAGATTAGAGAAAAAGCTATTTGTTTTTTAACACAGTACCCACATAGCCTATCACCTAGATACACTACGTGGCCAAAAGTATGTGGACACCTGCTCGTCAAACATCTAATTCCAAAATCATTGGCATTAATATGGAGTTGGTCCTCCCTTTGCTGCTATAACAGCCTCCACTCTTCTGGGAAGGCTTTCAACTAGATGTTGGAACATTGCTGCGGGGACTTACTTCCATTCAGCCACAAGAGCATTAGTGAGGTCGGGCACTGATGTTGGGCGATTAGGCCTGGCTCGCAGTCGGCGTTCCAATTCATCCCAAAGGTGTTTGATGGAGTTGAGGTCAGGGTTCTGTGCAGGCCAGTCAAGTTCTTCCACAACGACAAACCATTTCTGTATGGACCTTGCTTTGTTCACGGGGGCATTATCATGCTGAAACAGGAAAGGGCCTTCCCCAAACTGTTGCCACAAGGTTGGAAGCACAGAATTGTCTAGAATGTAGTGTTAAGATTTCCTTTCACTGGAACTAAGGGGCCTAGCCAGAACCATGAAAAACAGCCCCAGACCATTATTCCTTCTCCACCAAACTTTACAGTTGGCACAATGCATTCGGGCAGGTAGCGTTCTCCTGGCATCCGCCAAACGCATATTCGTCCGTCGGACTGCCAAATGGTGAAGCGTGATTCATCACTCCAGAGACATGTTTCCACTGCTCCAGAGTCCAATGGCGGCGAGCTTTACACCACTCCAGCCGACGCTTGGCATTGCGCATAGTGATCTTAGGCTTGTGTGTTGCTGCTCGGCCATGCAAACCCATTTCATGAAGCTCCTGACGAACAGTTATTGTGCCGAGTTGCTTCCAGAGGCAGTTTGTAACTCGGTAGCTGAGAACAGACCATTTTTTTTTACGCGCTGCGCGTTTCAGCACTCTGCGGCCCCCCCGATCTGTGAGCTTGTGTGGCCTACCACATCGCGGCTGAGCCGTTGTTACTCCTAGACGTTTCCACTTCACAATAACAGCACTTACAGTTGACACTTACAAACTGACTTGTTGGGAAAAGGTGGCATCCTATGACGGTGCCACGTTGAATGTCACTGAGCTCTTCAGTACGGCCCTTCAACAGCCAATGTTTGCCTACACTACTGGAGCTTCCCCACCTCCTGCCTGTCTTATTTTAACAATTTACCAATATAAGTATTAATAGGGGTTTCTGCAGATGCAGGAATACCCACATTCAGGAACGCCCCGAATTGCAGGCAGCAATTGCACCCTTCTCGTTTTTTTTCTCCCTATGAGTGCTGATAGATTTATTTTTTGTGCGGAGTGGGGGGAAGATGTTGATCGCCGGAGCGCAAAGGAGTGGGATTGACAACCGCTCAACTCCACACATACTCTGGTCCTCCATCACTTCATCTGAAGACATGCCTATATTAATAACCAGACACTGATGACGATTTACGGTTTATGAGAAGCACATTTATTAATTGTATTTGTGTGGTTAGAAATGACTGTTGCTAATCACCTGTAAAAGATGAGAAATGTGTGTTAAGAGTTTGAGTTGGGAGCGGCAGCAATTGGTTTCTACCTATAATATAGGCTCTTTCTGGTCATACATGTAGTGATCAAAAGTTACAAGTACAATGTGATATTGTTTACTAATTAAAATGTGAAAGTAGATCGGCAGAAATGGGTATGATTACCTTGTATTTCCTCGTTTTTTTGAAGAGGCTTCTGTTCATTTCCTGTTCAGAGAATTGACTTGCAACTGGGGCGCATCCGAGCGCAGAGTTAATGAATGGTATGGGTAGTGTCGCCACAGGAGGTTGGTGATACCTTAATTGGGCAGAACGGGCTCGTGCTAATGACTGGAGCGGAATAGGTGGAATGGTGTCAAATACAGTTGAAGTCGGAAGTTTACATACACCTTAGCCAAATACATTTTAACTAGTAAAAATGTCCCTGTCTTAGGTCAGTTAGGATCACCACTTTATTTTAAGAATGTGAAATGTCAGAATAATAGTAGAGAGAATTATTTATTTCAGCTTTTATTTATTTCATCACATTCCCAGTGGGTCAGAAGTTTACATACACTCAATTAGTATTTGGTAGCATTGCCTTTAAATTGTTCAACTTGGGTCAAACGTTTTGGGTAGCCTTCCACAAGCTTTCCACAATAAGTTGGGTGAATTTTGGCCCATTCCTCCTGACAGAGCATGTGTAACTGAGTCAGGTTTGTAGGCCTCCTTGTTCGCACACACTTTTTCAGTTCTGCCCACAAATGTTCTATAGGATTGAGGTCAGGGCTTTGTGATGGCCACTTCAATACCTTGACTTTGTTGTCCTTAAGCCATTTTGCCACATCTTTGGAAGTATGCTTGGGGTCATTGTCCATTTGGAAGACCAATTTGCGACCAAGCTTTAACTTCCTGACTGATGTCTTGAGATGTTGCTTCAATATATCCACATAATTTTCCTTCCTCATGATGCCATCTATTTTGTGAAGTGCACCAGTTCCTCCTGCAGCAAAGCACCCCCACAGCATGATGCTACCACCCCCGTGCTTCACGGTTGGGATGGTGTTCTTCGGCTTGCAAGAACCCCCTTTTTCCTCCAAACATTACAACGGTCATTATGGCCAAACAGTTCTATTTTTGTTTCATCAGGCCAGAGGACATTTTTCCAAAAAGTACGATCTTTGTCCCCATGTGCAGTTGAAAACCGTGGTCTGGCTTTTTTATGGCGGTTTTGGAGCAGTGGCTTCTTCCTTGCTGAGCGGCCTTTCAGGTTATGTCGATATAGGACTCGTTTTACTGTGGATATAGATACTTTTGTACCTGTTTCCTCCAGCATCTTCACAAGGTCCTTTGCTGTTGTTCTGGGATTGATTTGCACCAAAGTATGTTCATCTTTAGGAGACAGAACGCGTCTACTTCCTGAGCGGCATGACGGCTGCATGGTCCCATGGTGTTTTTACTTGCGTACTATTGTTTGTACAGATGAACGTGGTACCTTCAGGCATTTGGAAATTGCTCCCAAGGATGAACCAGACTTGTGGAGGTCTACAATTTTTTTTCTGAGGTCTTGGCTGATTTCTTTTGATTTTCCCATGATGTCAAGCAAAGAGGCACTTAGTTTGAAGGTAGGCCTTGAAATACATCCACATGTACACCTCCAATTGACTCAAATTATGTCAATTAGCCTATCAGAAGCTTCTAAAGCCATGACTGTTTAAAGGCACAGTCAACTTAGTGTATGTAAACTTCTGACCCACTGCAATTGTGATACGGCGAATTATAAGTAAAATAATCTGTCTGTAAACAATTGTTGGAAAAATGACTTGTGTCATGCACAAAGTAGATGTCCTAACCGACTTGCCAAAACGATAGTTTGTTAACAAGACATTTGTGGAGTGGTTGAAAAACGAGTTTTAATGACTCCAACCTAAGTGTATGTAAACTTCCGACTTCAACTGTACATCAAACACATGGTTTCCAAAACCCCTAACCCTAACGCCCTAACTATCTAACCTTAACCCCCTAACCCTAACCCCCTAACCCTAACCCCCTAGACCTAACGCCCTAACCCCCTAACCCAAAACCCCTAACCCTAACGCCCTAACTATCTAACCTTAACCCCCTAACCCTAACCCCCTAACCCTAACCCCCTAGACCTAACGCCCTAACTATCTAACCCAAAACCCCTAACCCTAACCCCCTAACCCTAACCCCCTAACCCTAACCCCATAGACCTAACGCCCTAAAACCCAAAACCCAACCCTAACCCCCAACCTAACAGCCACGCCAACCGCCCTAACTATCTAACCTTAACCCCTAACCCTAACCCCCTAACCCTAACCCCCAGACCTAACGCCCTAACTATCTAACCCAAAACCCCAACCCTAACCCCCTAACCCTAACCCCTAACCTTAACCCCCTAACCCTAACCCCCTAACCCTAACCCCCTAGACCTAATGCCCTAACTATCTAACCCAAAACCCCTAACCCTAACCCCCTAACCCTAACCCCCTAACCCTAACCCCCTAGACCTAACGCCCTAACCCCCTAACCCAAAACCCCTAACCCTAACCCCTAACCCTAATGAAGGCACAACAGTGGTTGAAAAACGAGTTTTAATGACTCCAACCTAAGTGTATGTAAACTTCCGACTTCAACTGTACATCAAACACATGGTTTCCAAAACCCCTAACCCTAACGCCCTAACTATCTAACCTTAACCCCTAACCCCTAACCCCAACCCTAACCCCCTAGACCTAACGCCCTAACCCCCTAACCCAAAACCCCTAACCCTAACGCCCTAACTATCTAACCTTAACCCCCTAACCCTAACCCCCTAACCCTAACCCCTAACCCTAACGCCCTAACTATCTAACCTTAACCCCCTAACCCTAACCCCCTAACCCTAACCCCCTAGACCTAACGCCCTAACTATCTAACCCAAAACCCCTAACCCTAACCCCTAACCCTAACCCCCTAACCCTAACCCCCTAACCCTAACCCCCTAACCCTAACCCCCTAGACCTGACGCCCTAACCCCCTAACCCAAAACCCCTAACCCTAACCCCTAACCCCCTAGACCTAACGCCCTAACTATCTAACCCAAAACCCCTAACCCTAACCCCTAACCCTAACCCCCTAACCTTAACCCCCTAACCCTAACCCCCTAACCCTAACCCCCTAGACCTAACGCCCTAACTATCTAACCCAAAACCCCTAACCCTAACCCCTAACCCCTAACCCTAACCCCCTAACCCTAACCCCCTAACCCTAACCCCCTAGACCTAACGCCCTAACCCCCTAACCCAAAACCCCTAACCCTAACCCCTAACCCTAATGAAGGCACAACAGAAGGTGGCATCCAGAGAGTACATGAAGATTTTGTGTCCTTTTTCCAGCAGTGTATCAGAAGTTCTCATAGTATTATAAAGGGATTGAAGTGGGGTTTGAATCATACATATATATATATATATATATATATATATATATATCTAACCCTAACCCCCTAACTGATAATTTCTATATATATATGCACTACTGTTCAAAAGTTTGGGGTCACTTAGAAATGTCCTTGTTTTCCATGAAAACATACATGAAATGAGTTTGAATAGGAAATATAGCAAAATGAATAGGTAATCATTGACAAGGTTAGAAATAATGATTTTTAATTGAAATAATAATTGTGTCCTTCAAACTTTGCTTTCATCAAAGAATCCTCCATTTGCAGCAATTACAGCCTTGCAGACCTTTGGCATTCTAGTTGTCAATTTGTTGAGGTAATCTGAAGAGATTTCACCCCATGCTTCCTGAAGCACCTCCCACAAGTTGGATTGGCTTGATGGGCACTTCTCACTACCATACGGTCAAGCTGCTCCCACAACAGCTCAAAAGGGTTGAGATCCGGTGACTGTGCTGGCCACTCCATCATAGACAGAATACCAGCTGACTGCTTCTTCCCTAAATAGTTATTGCATAGTTTGGAGCTGTGCTTTGGGTTGTTGTCCTGTTGTAGGAGGAAATTGGCTCCAATCAAGCGCCGTCCACAGGGTATGGCATGGCGTTGCAAAATGGAGTGATAGCCTTCCTTCTTCAAGATCCCTTTTACCCTGTGGTAAAAGGGATATTTTACCACAGCTCCCACTTTACCACCACCAGACCATCATATTGCCTCCACCATTTTTTTAACCTTTATTTAACTAGGCAAATCAGTTAAGAATACATTCTTATTTACAATGACGGCCTACACCGGCCAAACCCAGACGACGCTGGGCCAATTGTGCGCCGCCCTATCGGGACTCCCAATCACGGCCAGTTGTGATACAGCCTGGAATCGAACCAGGGGATCTGTTGTGAAGCCTCAAGCACTGAGATGCAGTGCCTTAGAACGCTGCGCCACTCAGGAGACCATGCTTGACAGATGGCATCAAGCCTCCCACTCCTCTTTCTATTCTGGTTAGAGCCAGTTTGCGGTTCTGTGAAGGGAGTACGAGATCTTCCGTTTCTTGGCAATTTCTCGCATGGAATAGCCTTCATTTCTCAGAACAAGAATAGACTGACGAGTTTCAGAAGAAAGTTATTTGTTTCTGGCCATTTTGAGCCTGTAATCGAACCCACAATTGCTGATACTACAGATACTCAACTAGTCTCAAGAAGGCCAGTTTTATTGCTTCTTTAATCAGCACAACAGTTTTCAGCTGTGCTAACATAATTGCAAAAGGGTTTTCTAATGATCAATTAGCCTTTTAAAATGATAAACTTGGATTAGCAAACACAACATGCCATTGGAACACAGGACTGATGGTTGCTGATAATGGGCCTCTGTACGCCTATGTAGATATTCCATAAAAAATCAGCCATTTCCAGCTACAATAGCCATTTACAACATTAACAATGTCTACACTGTATTTCTGATCAATTTGATGTTATTTGAATGGACAAAAAAATTGCTTTTCTTTCGAAAACAAGGACATTTCTAAGTGACCCCAAACATTTGAATGGTAGTGTATATATATATATGTATAAATAGAATGATATATATATATATATTTTAGTCATTTAGCAGACGCTCTTATCCAGAGCGACTTACAGTTAGTGAGTGCATAAATTTTCCATACTGGCCCCCTGTGGAAATCGAACCCACAACCTTGGCGTTGCAAGCGCCATGCTCTACCAACTGAGCTATAGGTGGCCTATATACTGTATGTGTATATATATACAGTGAGGGAAAAAAGTATTTGATCCCCTGCTTATTTTGTACGTTTGCCCACTGACAAAGAAATGATCAGTCTATAATTTTAATGGTAGGTTTATTTGAACAGTGAGAGACAGAATAACAACAAAAAAATCAAAAATGTTATGGATTGATTTGCATTTTAATGAGGGAATTAAGTATTTGACCCCCCTGCAAAACATGACTTAGTACTTGGTGGCAAAACCCTTGTTGGCAATCACAGAGGTCAGACTTTTCTTGTAGTTGGCCACCAGGTTTTGCACACATCTCAGGAGGGATTTTGTCCCACTCCTCTTTGCAGATCTTCTCCAAGTCATTAAGGTTTCGAGGGTGACGTTTGGTAACTCGAACCTTCAGCTCCCTCCACAGATTTTCTATGGGATTAAGATCTGGAGACTGTCTAGGCCACTCCAGGACCTTAATGTGCTTCTTCTTGAGCCACTCCTTTGTTGCCTTGGCCATGTGTTTTGGGTCATTGTCATGCTGGAATACCCATCCACGACCCATTTTCAATGCCCTGGCTGAGGGAAGGAGGCTCTCACCCAAGATTTGACGGTACATGGCCCGTCCATCGTCCCTTTGATGCGGTGAAGTTGTCCTGTCCCCTTAGCAGAAAAACACCCCCAAAGTATAATGTTTCCACCTCCATGTTTGACGGTGGGGATGGTGTTCTTGGGGTCATAGGCAGCATTCCTCCTCCTCCAAACACGTTGAGTTGATGCCAAAGAACTCAATTTTTGTCTCATCTGACCACAACACTTTCACCCAGTGCTCCTCTGAATCATTCAGATGGTCATTGGCAAACTACAGACGGGCATGTGCTTTCTTGAGTAGGGGGACCTTGCGGGCGATGCAGGATTTCAGTCCTTCACAGCGTAGTGTGTTACCAATTGTTTTCTTGGTGACTATGGTCCCAGCTGCCTTGAGATCATTGACAAGATCCTCCCGTGTAGTTCTGGGCTGATTCCTCACCGTTCTCATGATCATTGCAACTCCATGAGGTGAGATCTTGCATGGAGCCCCAGGCCGAGGGAGATTGACAGTTATTTTGTGTTTCTTCCATTTGCGAATAATCGCACCAACTGTTGTCACCTTCTCACCAAGCTGCTTGGCGATGGTCTTGTAGCCCATTCCAGCCTTGTGTAGGTCTACAATCCTGTCCCTGACATCCTTGGAGAGCTCTTTGGTCTTGGCCATGGTGGAGAGTTTGGAATCTGATTGATTGATTGCTTCTGTGGACAGGTGTCTTTTATACAGGTAACAAACTGAGATTAGGAGCACTCCCTTTAAGAGTCTGCTCCTAATCTCAGCTCGTTACCTGTATAAAAGACACCTGGGAGCCAGAAATATTTCTGATTGAGAGGTGGTCAAATACTTATTTCCCTCATTAAAATGCAAATCAATTTATAACATTTTTGACATGCGTTTTTCTGGATTTTTTTGTTGTTATTCTGTCTCTCACTTTTCAAATAAACCTACCATTAAATTTATAGACTGATCATTTCTTTGTCAGTGGGCAAATGTACAAAATCAGCAGGGGATCAAATACTTTTTTCCCTCACTGTAACTACTCACCACATTTTATGCACTGCAGTGCTAGCTAGCTTTCAATACTAGATTAATTCCCTGATCCTTTGATTGGGTGGACAACATGTCAGTTCATGCTGCAAGAGCTCTGATAGGTTGGAGGACGTCCTCCGGAAGTTGTCATAATTACTGTGTAAGTCTATGGAAGGGGGTGAGATCCATGAGCCTCCTAGGTTTTGTATTGAAGTAAATGTATCCAGAGGAGGACGGAAACTAGCTGTCCTCCGGCTACACTATGGTGCTACCCTACAGAGTGCTGTTGAGGCTACTTTAGACCTTCGTTGCAAAACAGTGTGTTTTAATCAATTATTTGGTGACATGACTATATTTAGTATAGTTTAATCTAAAAAATAATAACTTTTATGTTTATGAAATTCACTGTGGAGGATGGTCCTCCCCTTCCTCCTCTTAGGAGCCTCCACTGTGTTATATTATTATATCATAGCTATATGGATTCCGTCTTTTGGGGATGTCACTTTAGGTGGTCTCCTTCCCATCCATACTGTATGAAAGGCCTATTTGATCAGGTGGAATCTAGACAGAATAGTGGACATAGTTTTACTTACAGTACCAATAGTCAAAGTGCATCAAGTACAAAAAGGTTAACAATGACATACAATGTGTAGGCTACTAGTTTGTTCAAGGGCTCACAGAAGTATATTTGGGTTAGTGATAGATAGCAGCACTCAGTGTCAGCTCCGGAAAGGGGTTAATGGCTAAAGAGATTGAGATGTCCTGAGGGTCATCCAGAGACTAAACACTGATTATACTCTCACCATTTACTCCTTTATTGTTAAAGTTGCATTGACGTTGTTGAATTTGGACCATCTTGTTTGTGAGGGCTGCCACACTGAGTCACATGCCTTTATAAAAAGAGAGACACTTCCATGATGACCTAATGTGAGCGAGCAGCAGCCTGATGTTGCCAAGCTCTGTCATACTTGGCCCTTAACTCCTTTTGGCTGTCAGACATTGCCTCTGCCTGTCCCTCTACCTTTGGTCTGACGGCTGTATACACAATGGATTAGTCTTTGTCATTTATCAAGATGATCAGTCAATAAGAAGTAATCCGGATTGACAAAATGAGTTTATATTTTAGACGTTAACCTAAGACCTACATTCTTTGAATTGTGCCTCAATGAACATTGACTCAAGACAGTGTTATTGAATGACTGCCTGTAGGAAGCTGCTATTTAAAGGAGTGTATTATGATTTATACGTCTCATTCAGTACTGTTCTGATGCACTATTTGTCCATGAAAACACAGCTGGTGTCAATACAAATTAATATCACTTTATTCCATCTACATGACAGAGTACGTACATGTAACAGTGTTGTTTCCGTCCCTCTCCTCGCCCCAAACTGGGCTCGAATCAGGGACTCTCTGAACACATCAACAACTGCATCCCAATTAGCATCGTTACCCATCACTCCACAAAAGCCGCGGCCATTGCAGAACAAGGGAAACAACTACTTCAAGGTCTCAGAGCGACTAAGGCACACCTGTTAATTGAAATGCATTCCAGTTGACTACCTCATGAAGCTGGTTGAGAGAATGCCAAGAGTGTGCAAAGCTGTCATCAAGGCAAAGGGTGGCTATTTGAAGAATCTCAAATATAAAATATATTTTGATTTGTTTAACACTGTCACGCCTTGACTCTGGGGACTCGTATTTGTTGAGTCAGGGTGTGTATTTTCTGTGTGGTATGTTCCTATGTGTTATTTTCTAGGTTTGGATCTAGTATGTATAGATCTATGTTGGCCTGTGTGGTTCCCAATCAGAGGCAGCTGTCGCTCGTTGTCTCTGATTGGGGACCATACTTAGGTAGCCTATTGGCACTAGGGGGTTGTGGGATCTTGTTCCGTGTAGGTATGTTTTGTGTTCTACCTTGGACTTCACGTTTTGTTTGTTTATTGTCTTGTCAGTTGTTTATTCATTTAAATAAACATGTACGCATATCACGCTGCGCCTTGGTCCGTCCCGTCTGTAAACGTACGTGACAAACACTTTTTTGGTTACTGATTTACATGATTCCATATGTGTTATTTCATAGTTTTGATGTCTTCACTATTATTCTACAATGTAAAAATAAAGAAAAACCCTTGAATGAGTAGGTGTGTCCAAACTTTTGACTGGTAGCGTACTTTGGGTGGTGGACCATTCTTGATACACACTGGAAACTGTTAAGCCTGAAAAACCCAGCAGCGTTGCAGTTCTTGACACAAATAGGTGAGCCTAGCACCTACTACCATACGCCGTTCAAAGGCACTTAAATATGTTGTCTTGCCCATTCACCGTCTGAATGGCACACATACACAATCCATGTCTCAATGGTCTCAAGGCTTAATAATCCTTCTTTAACCTGTCTCCTCCCCTTCATCTACACTGATTGAAGTGGATTTAACAAGTTATATCAATAAGGGATCATAGCTTTCACCTGGATTCACCTGGTCAGTCTATGTCATGGAAAGATGTTTAGTATACTCAGTAAACACACACACACACAGAGCAAGGCTCACCATTATTGCATTCTGGGAGATGGAAGCAGGTATTGTTTTGTCTTTTCTCCTCATGTTCCTCTTTCTGTTATCTGACTTTTACTGAGGAGGCACTGTACCAACAGTACTTCTCCATTCTATCAAGGATGTGTGTGTGTGTGTGGTACTCTGAACGATATTACCTAGCTAGATGTTCTTTTAAGACCCTCCAGTTCTCTCTGCTCAATCGTAGTCCAGGCCAGAGACCTGAATGTCCCTGTGAGGTACCGGATTAAAAGATACATTTAAGAATATATATATTTAGCAGACACTCTTATCCAGAGCAACTTACAGTTAGTGAATACATTTTTTTTTTTTTACTGGCCCCCCGTGGGAATCAAACCCACAACCCTGGCATTGCAAACGCCATGCTCTATCAACTGAGCTACATCCCTGCCGGCCATTCCCTCCCCTACCCTGGACGACGCTGGGCCAATTGTGCGCCACCCATGAGTCTCCCGGTCGCGGCCGGCTGCGACAGAGCCTGGATTCGAACCAGGATCTCTAGTGGCACAGTTAGCACTGCGATGCAGTGCCTTAGACCACTGCGCCACTCAGGAGGCTACAAGATAGAAGGGTTTGACGTGTTTATGCACTGTGCTTTACCTTAGGATGGATGTCTTACAATATATATTTGAAGGGAGAATGAGGTCATGTGTTGCTCTTTTGTTGAAAACCACACATCATCTCTATCTGATAGGTCTCAGATGTCTCTGAGGGAGGGGAAATGCCTCCTCTGACCAGCTTCTATTAGCTCGTCGATCAGGCTACCATTATTTTCTCAATGTCACACAGAAGACCACAATGTCACGCAAGTTCAAGATCATACTTAACTTGACCATAGCGACATGAAATCACTGAGTTCTTATGAAATCACTGAGTTCCTCTGGTTCTGAATCTGTTGTGGTAGCCTTATCACATGTCGTGCCCCACATTGGGCTCCATCTCAGTGCCCTTTCGTAGAGCGGGTCAAAGGTCATGTAACCACAGAGCAGTGAATGTGAGGGCTGCTTTGTTCCATCATGTGGTTTCTGTAGTCTGGCTGGCTGACACAACCTTACTGCCGGCTCTTACAAAAGTTGAATCATGGAGAGTCCCTTCCACTTTTTGCATTATCGGACAGTTTCTCTGTCTTTGTCAACTATGTCCCACTGATTGAGACTTATCAACTTAAAGATATTGTGCCACATTATGCTGAAGTGATACAGTTCAACCTTTAAGGCTGTGGGGTATCTTCTTATTTCATCCAATACAAACACAGAGCGGGTTGTTATTTATTTTCTCTCCTCATTTCAACTTCTCAACCTTCTCTTGACCGAAGGCCCCGTGTCATCTGTCTGGTGGTCAGATTGGGCGCTCCTCAGGGCAGGGTGTCCCTGCATCGTGGCTCTCCCTGCCCGGCTTGGGGAAATCCAACACAGCGCCTGAGTGCCCCCACCCCTTCCTCCATCCCTCCCTCTCTCCTTCCCTCCATCCCAACCCAACCCCTCCTCAAAAGAATGGGGCAGTGCATTCCGCCAGCCTAGAGACCATTTTCCCCTTTCACACAGTGGCTCTCAGAGTGACAGATGAATTTGAATAAGAATCGCTGTACATTCACCCCACTGCTCCGGTGACGAGGCCAGGGAGAGACTTGGGGGCCAGCCATACAACCATCTGATTGGCTGCTGTTATTCAGGCTGTTTTTACATCCCTACAGCCAATTGTGCTTACAAGTTTTTTTTTACACACACTGAACACACACTCACACTTACACCCACACACCCACACACCCACAGGCACTCTGGAACTGAACCAGCCGGCAGAAAGATTCTCACCACGGAGAGGACTGAGTTAAGCTTGCGTGACTGTGTGAGTACTTAGATCTTATTCATGTTATTACTATCCCAGCTAGCACATTTGGTTCCTTGAAAGTTGTTGGAACGTAAGTTTTTTGGTTTCCCATTGGTTCTGGGAACGAAGCCATACGTCGTCCCCTGACAGTTTTTGCCTGTTAATGGGAACCGAAATGTTTAGGTTGCAGGGAGGTTAGTTTTACTTTGGTTCCCTGAAAGTTTTCCTGGGAGGTTTTATTAATGTTCTGAGAACTGAAAATATAGGTTATTTGAAGGTAATTAAATAACATTCTGAGAACATTCTCTAAATGTTGTAAAAGTTTTGAACGAAATGTAAAGGTTATTTGGAGGTTTTTGAATAACTTCCTTAAAACTTTCACTGAATGTTTCAATAAGACTTAATAACACTGCTAGCTTAGTTAGAGTTATCTGTTTTGAACTCCAACCACAGATAGGACTCATGGAAATTAATTTGCTTCAGCATTAATCATTCAAACACATTTCTTTTTTATTGTGACACAGCATCAGTGAGATTCAAACCTATACCTTTCTGTTCTCTATCCATGGAATTAGTCCACTGCGCCACCAGGATAGAACTAGCATGCCATGTTTTTTTTTTTTACTCACAAAGCTGTTCATTTTAGTCTATTCAAACAGACCATATTTCAAAGGAAACAAGCACTCATTAAGGCTAACACACCTGAACACATTTAACAAGATAGAGGATAGAGAGAGTTTTGTTGACGCTGAGAACGGAATGTATAGGTTTTTAAATAACATTATTAGAACGTCCTCTGAATGTTACTAAAGTTTTCTTGAGGTTTTTATGCAGTCTTCTTAAAGGTGCACTATGCAGAAGTCGCTTTGCCATTTCCTGGTTGCAAAATGTCTAATAGTTCTCCTAATTTCAGTTTATGTGACAAAATAAACAAGTACATTGTAGAGAATCATTGTACCATCTAAACCACTGTGAAATATATTTTCCATAACCAAAAATATTTTATTTTCAGCTGTTTGAAGCTGGCGTACAAAACCGAAAGTAAAAGATGCAAAAACTAAACTTATGAACGGGAAGTAAAGAAATAGTGCACATATAAGAGATCTACCACTTCTTAGACTTGCTTTCAATGAGAATGACAGATCTATAACTCACATTTCTATGTGCATTTGGTCAGGTCGCCCAAAAAGTTACATATTGCAGCTTTAATGTTCTGAGAATGGAATTATTATGTTTATTTTTTTTATTCTTAGAACATTCTCTGAACGTTACTAAAGTTTTCTGAAATTCCCACAGAAGAATCTTATTTCTTAACGCTCTCTAAACATTCTGAGAACTTGACTTTAAATAGAACCATGAGGAATCCTGTAGAAAACGTTATGCTGAAGTACTGAAATTCCCACAGAAGAACGTTTTTTCTTAACGTTTTCTGAAATATTTGAGAACATTCCCAAAGTCAAATCAGTTGGAGAACCTTCCTAGAACGTTACCAAAAGTTACATTAATGTCACAGTTCCCTCAGCCAGAACCCAAAAGCAGACCAGGACAAGGAGAGTTGAACGAAGGTGAGGGTTTATTAGATACGACAAAAGGTGCAGAATAATCCAGGGACAGAGCGGGCGGCGTGGTTGAGTAGTTGGGGGTGCAGTACTGGGTCCAGTGATGGCTCGGCAGCCGCCGACCATCAGGCAGAGGTGGGGTGAAGGTTCCGGACGTGTGACTGCAGGTGGAACAAAAACGGAGGTAAGAACACAAAAAACTCAACAAAGTACAAAATAACAAAACTCACGCTAGAACACTCTAAACTGATAACAGAACACCTACTGTTCATGGCTAACCGATCCGGCAGGAACTGGACATTGGGCCAGAGCCTAAAAAGGGTGATGATGAGGGCCAGGTGTGCAGATTGCTGACGGGATGCAGGTGCGGGAAAACAAGAGAGCTCCCGGAGCGTTCCCCGAACCCTCGGGGAAACTGGAGACTACTGAACAGGAAACACTAGTCACCAGACAGGACCCGACTCAGACTGCCGGGATCGTTACAGTACCCCCCCCTCCGACGAACGCCACCGGGCGGACCTCCCGGAGCGCCAGGATGGAGGCGGTAGAAATCCCTGATGAGGTCAGCATCTAGGACCTGTCGCCGCGGAATCCAACTCCTCTCTTCAGGACCATACCCCTCCCAGTCCACGAGATACTGGAAACCCCCGGCCCCGCTCGTCTGGAATCCATGATGCGACGCACCGTGTAGGCAGGACCACCTCCGATCATCCGAGGAGGAGGAGGAGGAGGCGGAGGAGGCAACAGAGGACTGAGGGAAGACAGGCTTGAGGCAGGAGACATGAAAGGTGGGATGGACTCTGAGCGTCCTCGGTAGTTTGAGTCGAACTGCCACCGGATTGATCACCTTCTCCACCACAAACGGACCAATGAACTTTGGCAACAACTTCCTAGACTCAGTCCGTAACGGAAGATCCCGTGTGGCCAACCAAACCCTATCTCCGGTGGTATAGGTGGGAGCGGGATCCGGCGACGATTCGCCTGGAGCTGATACCGATCCGAACCTCTAAGGAGTGCCTTTCTGGCCCGATGCCAGGTCCGGTGGCAACGACGAATATGAGCCTGAACAGAAGGCACTGATGGAGCTCCTTCTCCTGAGAAGGGAACAGGGGAGGTTGGTAGCCATACAGGCACTGGAAGGGAGACATCCCAGTGGCAGATGTAGGGGAGAGTATTGTGGGCATACTCAACCCAAGGCAACTGAGAGGCCCAGGAGGTGGGGTTGGAAGAGACCAGACAGCGTAGCGTGGATTCCATCTTCTGGTTGGCTCTCTCCGCCTGACCATTGGATTGGGGGTGAAAACCAGATGTGAGACTGACTGTAGCTCCAATGGCCAAACAGAAGGACTTCCAGACAGCAGAGGTAAACTGAGGGCCACGGTCGGAAACGATATCACTGGGCAAACCGTGGACCCTGAAAACCTCCCTAACCAGGATCTCGGACGTCTCCGAGGCAGAGGGAAGCTTGGCAATAGGCACAAAGTGGGCGAACTTGCTGAATCTGTCCACGATAGTCAGAACGACCGTGTTCCCCTCAGAAGCGGGCAACCCCGTGACGAAGTCCAGGGCCAGATGCGACCATGGACGCCGGGGAATAGGAAGGGGGTGAAGTAGTCCAGAGCTGGGCCGATTGGTACTCTTATTCTGCGCACACACTGGACAGGCAGCAACAAAACCCCGAGTATCCTCGGCCATGGCAGCCACCAAAAACGTCTGCGAAGAAACGCCATAGTCCGAGCCACGCGGGGGTGACAAGCCATCTTGCTGGCGTGGGACCATTTGAGGACAGCAGGGACGAACCCGACTCAGGCACAAACAACCGACCGGGTGGACCGTTACGGACCGGGCTGAGTCCGAAGGGCCGCCAGCACCTCCTCCTCAATCTTCCACATCACTGCTCCCCGACGCAGTTCCGGGGAGAATAGTCTCGGGTCTTGGACCCACTCTCCTCCGTCTTGGAGAACATCCGGGACAAGGCGTCCGCCTTGCCGTTCTTAGATCCAGGTCGGAACGTCAGGGCAAACTTGAATCGTCCGAAAAACAACGCCCACCTGGCCTGACGGGAGTTGAGACGTTTAGCCGATTGCACGTAAGCAAGATTCTTGTGGTCAGTCCAGACAATAAACGGTTGCTCCGCCCCTCCAACCAGTGGCGCCACTCCTCCAAGAGCAAGTTTCACCGCGAGAAGCTCCCGGTTACCCACATCGTAATTCCTCTCTGCAGGCGAAAGCGACGAGAGTAGTAGGCGCAGGGATGGAGTTTACTGTCCGTGGAGCATCGCTGCGACAGGATGGCGCCAACTCCCACATCAGACGCGCGTCCACTTCAACGGCGAACTGACGGGCGTGTCGGTTGAGAGAGAATCGGTGCGTTGGTGAATCGCCTCTTCAAATCCAGAAAGCGCTCGATCCGCCTCCGGATTCCACTTGAAGGTCCTGATACTGGAAGTCAAGGCAGTTAATGGAGCGGCCACAGCGCTGTAATCCCGGATGAATCTGCGGTAGAAATTCGCAAACCCCAAAAATCTCTGGAGTTGCAATCTCTCGTACCGGGCTGGACCCATTCCAGAACCGCTCTAACCTTCT
This sequence comes from Coregonus clupeaformis, assembly GCF_020615455.1. Classification (NCBI taxonomy): domain Eukaryota; kingdom Metazoa; phylum Chordata; class Actinopteri; order Salmoniformes; family Salmonidae; genus Coregonus; species Coregonus clupeaformis. Next base: position 219,667 of record NW_025534307.1, read on the forward strand.
CTGATCCATCCTAATCTCACCCTGGAGATGATGTACCGAGAAAGGATGTAGTGTGGGCGTGAAACTCGCACTTCTCGGCCTTCACGAACAGGCGATTCTCCAACAATCGCTGCAGAACCTGCCGGACATGCTGGACGTGGTCGGAAGGTTCCTTCGAGAAGATCAGAATGTCATCCAGGTAAACAAACACGAAGAGACCGATCATATCTCTCAGGACGTCGTTCACCATACTCTGGAATACCGCTGGAGCATTGGTCAGTTCAAACGGCATCACCTGATACTCGGTGACCCATCGGGTGTATTGAAACCCGTCAACCACTCGTCCCCCTCTCTGATCCGGACCAGGTGATAGCGCATTGCGTAGGTCTAGCTTGGTGAACACCGTAGCACCCTGTAAGGGAGTCGGGGCAGAACTCATCAAGGGCAGGGGATACTTGTTCTTGACCGTGATGTCATTCAACCCCCGATAATCAATACACGGTCGAAGAGAGCCATCCTTCTTTCCCACAAAGAAGAATCCTGCCCCCAGGGGTGATGACGAGGGACGAACGAGACCAGCAGCTAGGGACTCCTTGATGTAGGTCTCCAACGCCTCACGTTCAGGTCGGGAGATACTGTATAACCTTCCCTTGGGGTAGACAGCTCCAGGAACCAGGTTGATGGCACAATCATATGGTCGGTGGGGAGGAAGTGACAGAGCCTTCTGCTTACTGAAAACTTCCCCCAAATCGTGATATGTCTCGGGAACCAGGGACAAATCTGGGGGTTTAGCCTCAATCACCTGACTGGGAACCGAATGGGGGCAGGCAGTCTTGAGACAGTTAGCATGACAATCAAGGCTCCAACTCGTACCTTGCCCGTCACCCAATCGAACGTGGGATTGTGTTCCTTCAGCCAGGGGTATCCAAGGACCAGAGGAACATGGGAAGACGGCAGAATGAAAAATGAAATCATCTCAGAATGATTCCCGACAACCGCATCTTAACCGGTTCAGTCCTCATCGTGATACGTGCGCAGACTACTGCCGTTCAGAGTGGTTCGCCTAATGGCTTCCGCAATTGCTCCTTGGAAAGCCCCAGCTGTTCCACCAACTCGGGCATCAAGAAAGCTTCCGCCGGCACTGAATCGAAAAAGCGTTAAGCGCTAAGCTCTGATTCCTGTTCACAAGGGTAGCCGGGAAGCGGGGTCTGACAGAGGTACTGAGAGGTTGAAACTGGCTCGCTAAAAGTCCTCCCAACTTTAGCGAGCCGGGCAGTTTGACGACCGCCGGGAACAAGTGGAGAGGTAATGTCCCGGCGACCACAGTAGAGGCAGCAGTTGGTCTTACGTCTATGTTGACGTCCTCCTTGGTTAACCCGTGCGCCCCACTTGCATGGGTTCAGAATCGGGAGAGAGGTCCTCTCCACTAATCCTTAGTGGTGGAGAATGATCGACGTGTTCTGGTCCACCACCCGACCCGACTGGGAACTGAGAAGCTGATCGATTGGACGGACCCCATTGCTTCTCCCTCCTTCGCTCTCGGACTCGATTATCCACCGAATAGACAAGGCTACCAAGCTGTCCAGGTCACTAGGCTCCGGATAGGAGATCAACTCATCCTTGAGCTGCTCCGACAGGCCCTGGTAAAAGGCCGCTTGCAAAGACTCCTCGTCCACCCACTCTCCACAGCCAACGTCTTGAACTTCGATCACGAAGTCGGCCACGCTGCGAGTTCCTTGGTGAAGAGAAAACAGACGCCTAGCTGCGTCCCTCCCTCGGACGGAATGGTCGAAGAGCTTCCTCATCTCGGCCGTGAACCCCTGGTATGAAGCCATGCAGGGATCCTGTCGTTCCCAAACGGCTGAAGCCCACTCCAGCGCTCGACCACGCAGCAACTCAATCAAAAAGGCTATCCTAGCCTTGTCAGTGGCATAAGAGTAGGGCTGTAGATCGAACACTAATCCACACTGCATAAGGAAGGAACGGCATCTTCCCAGCTCCCCCTCATATTTATCCGGCGTCGGAACCTTGGGCTCACGGAGGGACACAACTTCAGAAGCGGCAGGCGAGATGGGTGAAACCATGTAGTGAGTCCTCCACCGGACACTGGCGTTGGTTCTGGACCTCCGTCAGGCCGGTAGAAAGGTTCCGAACTGACAACGCGATCTCCTGTAGTACCATGCTATGATGGCCCAACATCTTCTCCTGCTGGGTAATGGCATGGCGAACAGAGTCCAGGTCCGCTGGGTTCATATTTGGCCGGATCGTTCTGTCACAGTTCCCTCAGCCAGAACCCAAAAGCAGACCAGGACAAGGGAGAGTTGAACGAAGGTGAGGGTTTATTAGATACGACAAAAGGTGCAGAATAATCCAGGGACAGAGCGGGCGGCGTGGTTGAGTAGTTGGGGGGTGCAGTACTGGGTCCAGTGATGGCTCGGCAGCCGCCGACCATCAGGCAGAGGTGGGGGTGAAGGTTCCGGACGTGTGACTGCAGGTGGAACAAAAACGGAGGTAAGAACACAAAAACTCAACAAAGTACAAAATAACAAAACTCACGCTAGAACACTCTAAACTGATACACAGAACACCTACTGTTCATGGCTAACGATCCGGCAGGAACTGGATGTTTGGCCAGAGCCTAAAAAGGGTGATGATGAGGGCCAGGTGTGCAGATTGCTGACGGGATGCAGGTGCGGAAAACAAGAGAGCTCCCCGGAGCGTTCCCGAACCCTCGGGAAACTGGAGACTACGAACAGGAAACACTAGTCACCAGACAGGACCCGACTCAGACTGCCGGGATCGTTACAATTAAATGTAACCATGTTTGAACTTTTAGAAACATTCTGTTAAAGTAATGAAATACAAAGATGTTTTGTTTGTTTTGTAGTTCCTTAAATGTGATGAGAAGGTTCCAAAGCCAAGCAACTATCCTGCACCATTCCCAGAACGTTGTGGGAAGGTAGTTTGCAAAATAACCATAGGACAACCACGCTCTCACCAAGCTCGAAAAACATATGGTTCTCTGAACATCGTGTGCTAGCTGCGATGTCTAGATAACTCACTTTTCAGAAGTTTGAGCTAACAGATGTGTTGTGTCTGATCGATTGTCTGAACAGGTTTGAGAACTTTGTCTTTGTGAGTTACATCTGTGCTACTAGTGTGTTGCACCCTTTTTGCTTTTTTGAAATACTTCTGTTTGAGTATTGTTTTGCATACAGGCACTCACTGTTTTGTAAACACATCCTATCAGAGATTTGTATTATTATGTTGTTGTAATGGTGAATTTGATGGACTTGAGATACTTTTATGGTAGATGTGTTGGACTTTGTGAGATACTGAATTGGCATTCTGTGATAGATAAGTGTGTCCTCTGGCAGATTTCTGTGGCATGTTGTTGTCTTGTTTCTGTGGTAAACTATCAGCTGACTTAAATTGACTTGATTTTCTGTTAACTGTTCTCCCTGTGGTTGTTTTATGTTGGTGGGAAACTGTGGTAGTGGCATTGTGTTGCAGAGCTGTCCTGTCCCAGTGTAGGACACTTCAGCAGGGTAGAGTGGCTGCAGAGAGGGGCTCCAATCCTCAAGGGTTTCTACCCACAGAGAGACCCACCAGCCAGCCAGCCCCCAGCCAGCCAGCCCCCAGCCAGCCAGCCCCCAGCCAGCCAGCCCCCAGCCAGCCCCCAGCCAGCCAGCCTTCCCCCAGCCCTCAGCCCCTCTATCCCCAGGCTGCAGTAGGTAGCAAACCAAGCATCATATTCTCCAACAATGTAAAGGGTAAACCTGATGTTTAAAGTTGAAACAGATTTTTTCCCAGTTCAGTAGCATGCATTTTCTCATCTTATTCTGCTTAGTCGCATTATGGAATAGCCACGCAGGTTTGGTAATTGGCCTTATGAGAACAGCAGCACGTGGAGTTAACTCTCCCTGTAAAACGGATATGACATCACTGTGTGATATCGGCATCCCTCTGCCTCACTGCTAAGCACTTGTTAATCTGTTACAGAGGTAAATGTACAGTGTTCTGTATTGAAGGTTTGTGTGAAGGAATGCTGCCCACTGTCTCGTTTCGATTTACATTTGGTTTTGTTGTCAACTAACGTGAATTCAACGTGAAATAAAAATATATATAATCATTGGATTGAGGTTAAAAGTTCGGTGAAAAAAATACTAAATGCCCTTACGTTGATGACTTTTTGCAAATCCAATCAGTTTTCCGCGTTGATTCAACAGCATCACATAAATAGTTTTGGCTGAAATGACCTGGAAACAACATTGATTCAACCAGTTATGTTCGATTTTTTTGCCATGTTGACAAAAAGTCTTAGAAATTGTTTTATTATCATTGGTAGGATTTGGTACTATTTGACAACAACTTTATTTTGTTTGAGACAAGTCAGATTAGAATAGTTGGACAATCAGTAATCTGTGTTCCCACGCACACATCTGAAGGGAACAGGCTCTGGCCCATTTAGCCCTTAAAACTGTGTCTGTGGAGACTGTGCACACACAACTCCTTTCTCTCCTCAGTCTCACGACACGGTCACAGAGGCACCCCTGACCTCTAGGGTCTAGGACATCCCCCGGACTCCCTGAGATCCAGTGGGTGAGGGTCACCAGCACGTAGAGACATTTCCTAATAGATCTTTAGATACGTTACACCCTGACGAGTTGTAAAATCTTTGTCCCAGCGAACCTGCAGTCAAAATAAAGGCGTTGTCATTATATGAAGAGTGCCTTTGGTCCTTCTTGTTTTCTACGGATATACATTGTGGATTATGATGCAATAATTATTACGACTTTGAAGATCAATTGATGATATTTCACAGAGGTATTTGTTTGTCTAACTCACTCACACACACACGCTCTCTCCCACTCTGTGTTTCAGCCTTCCCGGATGACCTTCTGTCAAGGTATATTGACGTCCGCCATGGCTGCATATCTGGGCTTCTTCATTTTGGGTGAGTGGAGGTTTCATTTTCATCCTGCTCTCTGTAAACATGACGTTTACTGTATTGCAGTAGGTTTCTAAGGTAATGTATTCCGTCCTCTCACCACCCCAATCCAGAACCACAACAATCTCAGCAAAAAAAAAACACTCTCACGGTGTTGAAATACATGATGTTGATGTTTGTCACTCAGAATCAGCTGCTTCCCCCAAAACAACGGGATAACTGTTGTATTTTAGGAACATTGAAAGTACACATTTTCCAACTCTCACTTACCTGAATCATCTATGGGAACATTAGGCTATAGAACCCCACACTGGAGGACTAGAGTAGTTTGAGGCATCTGGTTTTGAAAACAGGCTTTGATGACCTTGTCTGCAGTAGAGCCCCACAACAACTCACTGTTTTCTCCATTCCTCCAGTCACACTAACCTCTGACCTAACCTAGTTTGTCTCGCTCTGAACCCTGTGTTTCTGGTCCTCGGTCTCACTCGTATCACCCTCGTTCCCAGTCCAAGATCGTAAGGATTTATCATTTCTTAATTTGCTGTTCACACACTCTTTTTTCTGCCAAACATCCCTCTCCTCACTCCAGTTCACCTTGGTGAGATTCTATTTCCCAAACAGAACCACTGCTTTTTTGGTTCCCTCTCTCCAGGGTTGTGCTGGAATTATATCAGACAGTTTAGCCATGTGGTCTGGGGAATGCTAGTGCACACTGAAAATTAATTAATTAATGCAGCCAAACATCAAGGAAGGAAGGAAGGGAAAGTAGAAGAGACTGGGTAAGGAAGGTAAAGCCGGGAAGAGAGGAGGGTAAAACAGGGAAGAGAGGAGGGTAAAACAGGGAAGAGAGGAGGGTAAAACAGGGAAGAGAGGAGGGTAAAACAGGGAAGAGAGGAGGGTAAAACAGGGAAGAGAGGAGGGTAAAACAGGGAAGAGAGGAGGGTAAACCCAGGGCGAGAGGAGGGTAAAACAGGGAAGAGAGGAAGGTAAAACAGGGAAGAGAGGAGGGTAAAACAGGGAAGAGAGGAGGGTAAAACCAGGACGAGAGGAGGGTAAAACAGGGAAGAGAGGAGGGTAAAACAGGGAAGAGAGGACGGTAAAACCAGGACGAGAGGACGGAAAAACAGGGAAGAGAGGAAGGTAAAACAGGGAAGAGAGGAGGGTAAAACCAGGACGAGAGGAGGGTAAAATCAAGACGAGAGGAGGGTAAAACAGGGAAGAGAGGAGGGTAAAACAGGGAAGAGAGGAAGGTAAAACAGGGAAGAGAGGACGGTAAAACCAGGATGAAAGGAGGGTAAAACAGGGAAGAGAGGAAGGAAAAACAGGGAAGAGAGGAGGGTAAAACAGGAAAGAGAGGAGGGTAAAACAGGGAAGAGAGGAGGGTAAAACAGGGAAGAGAGGAGGGTAAAACCAGGATGAGAGGAGGGTAAAACCAGGATGAGAGGAGGGTAAAACAGGGAAGAGAGGAAGGTAAAACAGGGAAGAGAGGAGGGTAAAACCAGGACGAGAGGAGGGTAAAACAGGGAAGAGAGGAGGGTAAAACCAGGATGAGAGGAGGGTAAAACAGGGAAGAGAGGAAGGTAAAACAGGGAAGAGAGGACGGTAAAACCAGGACGAGAGGAGGGTAAAACAGGGAAGAGAGGAGGGTAAAACCAGGATGAGAGGAGGGTAAAACAGGGAAGAGAGGAGGATACAACAGGGAAGAGAGGAGGGAAAAACAGGGAAGAGAGGAGGGTAAAACAGGGAAGAGATGAAGGT